>NC_059226.1:37379672-37404672 GCF_020615455.1 Coregonus clupeaformis | reverse complement strand
TAGATATATTCTGGTATATAGTGTCAGTAGTTATTATAGATATTCAGGTATAAAGTGTCAGTAGTTATTAGATATATTCTGGTATATAGTAAATTGTAGTTATTAGAGATATTCTGGTATATAGTAAATTGTAGATATTAGAGATATTCCGGTATATAGTTATTAGAGATATTCTGGTAGAACGTATCAGTAGTTGTTAGAGATATTCTTGTGTAAAGTGTCAGTAGTTATTACAATTTAGTCATTTAGCAGACGCTCTTATCCAGAGCGACTTACAGTTTAGTGAGTGCATACATTATTTTATTATTTTTTTCATACCCCCCGTGGGAATCGAACCCACAACCCTGGCGTTGCAAACGCCATGCTCTACCAACTGAGCTACATCCCTGCCGGCCATTCCCTCCCCTACCCTGGGCCAATTGTGTGCCGCCCCATGGGTCTCCCGGTCGCAGCCGGCTACGACAGAGCCTGGATTCGAACCAGGATATCTAGTGGCACAGCTAGCACAGCAATGCAGTGCCTTAGACCACTGCGCCACTCGGGAGATTATTAGAGATATTCTGGTATATAGTGTCAGTAGTTATTAGAGATATTGTACATCAGCCGCATAGTGTGTGCATCCCAAATGGCACACTATTCCCTACATAGTGCACTACTTTTGACCACAGTAGTAAGGTGGGTGCTTATATTTGTCCTATTTTGCATTTCCCAACTTCCCCTGAGACACTCTCAGAGAGTGGGGTCACAGCCAGGGTCAGCCATTATTAATGGCGACTCTGGAGCAATTAGTGTAAAGTGCAGTGGTGCAAAGTACTTAAGTAAAAATACTTCAAAGTACTACTTAAAGGAAAACTCCACCCTCCAACATTTGTTTCATTAGTCCATTGTTGACATAGTCCCAAAATGTTTTGCTTGTCTGCACTCAAGTTTTCAAGATATGTAACTTTCTAAATACATTTATTTTTGATACTGAAGTATATTTAAAACCAAATACCTTTACTCAAATACACTTTTACTGGGTGACTTTCACTTAAGTCATTTTCTTTTAAGGTAACTTTACTTTTTCTCAAGTATGACAATTGGGTACTTTTTCCACCACTTGTTAAGTGCCTTGCTCAAGGGAACATTGACAGATTTTTCAACTTGTTGGCTCGAGGACTCAAGCTAGTGACCTTTGGGTTATTGGCCCCACACGCTAACCACTGGGCTACCTGCCGGTCCTTTGGGTTATTGGCCCCACACGCTAACCACTGGGCTACCTGCCGGTCCTTTGGGTTATTGGCCCCACACGCTAACCACTGGGCTACCTGCCGGTCCTTTGGGTTATTGGCCCCACACGCTAACCACTGGGCTACCTGCCGGTCCTTTGGGTTATTGGCCCCACACGCTAACCACTGGGCTACCTGCCGGTCCTTTGGGTTATTGGCCCCACACGCTAACCACTGGGCTACCTGCCGGTCCTTTGGGTTATTGGCCCCACACGCTAACCACTGGGCTACCTGCCGGTCCTTTGGGTTATTGACCCCACACGCTAACCACTGGGCTACCTGCCGGTCCTTTGGGTTATTGGCCCCCACACGCTAACCACTGGGCTACCTGCCGGTCCTTTGGGTTATTGGCCCCACACGCTAACCACTGGGCTACCTGCCGGTCCTTTGGGTTATTGGCCCCACACGCTAACCACTGGGCTACCTGCCGGTCCTTTGGGTTATTGGCCCCACACGCTAACCACTGGGCTACCTGCCGGTCCTTTGGGTTATTGGCCCCACACGCTAACCACTGGGCTACCTGCCGGTCCTTTGGGTTATTGGCCCCACACGCTAACCACTGGGCTACACGCTAACCACTGGGCTACCTGCCGGTCCTTTGGGTTATTGGCCCCACACGCTAACCACTGGGCTACCTGCCGGTTCTTTGGGTTATTGGCCCCACACGCTAACCACTGGGCTACCTGCCGGTCCTTTGAGAGGCAGCCAGTGACAGCTGTGTTTACACAAGTCTCAATATCGCTCATGGAAACAATCAGTCGTTAGCACACACACACACACACACACACACACACACACACACACACACACTGACACACAGAGAGAGAGAGAGAGAGAGAGAGAGAGAGAGAGAGAGAGAGAGAGAGAGAGAGAGAGAGAGATAGAGAGAGAGAGAAGAGAGAGAGAGAGAGAGAGAGAGAGAGAGAGAGAGAGAGAGAGAGAGAGAGAGTAGTTATGATGATGATGTTGTTGTTGATTAGATGTTGTTGTTGGATAGCTGTCTGATTTCCCCACTCGAAGGAGAAGGAACATTTCAACCACATTACCCAATAACAGATGTTTCTTGTCCTTTACATGGACCCAGAGGAGCTCCATACTCTGAGTTGGCTGGTACCACCAACAGGGGTTCTGCCTCTTTTTGTGATTGCAAATTCATCAGGGACCCCCTCTTAATCAGAACATTACAGTGCATTTCTGTTTTTAAAAAAATACAACATTTTGGGGGAATACAATAAGTATTGAGTTGAAAAATGGATAATAGGTGGAGTACTGTGGATCCCAATATCCCTGTGAGCCTCCCAGGCCCATGTTGCCCAGGGGTAAGAACAGAATATTGAAGAGGAATAATATTACATTGTATTGTATTCTATTACACCCTCTAAACTTCTTTCACCGATCCCTTGGCCAAAAGGAGTTTAATCTGTTGTTGTTTGTAATATTCATTTAAGAAATGTAAATATTTTTTTTTTTGGGGGGTCTGGCCATGAAGCCCCTGTAGTAGATCATGAGGTTAAACTATCTCTCTCCCTCCCTCCCTCCCTCCCTCCCTCCCACTCTCACTCTTTCTTTCATTTCTCTCTATTTATGTCTCTCTCTCTCTCCCTGTCTTTCTCTCTCCCTCTCCCTCTGTTTCTCACTCTCGCTCCGTCTCAGAGTGAACGAGTGTCTGGATGAGAAGGACACTGATACCGGGATCACTCATGTTGACGCCATGGCAATACCGCTGGACAGCCTTCCGACCCGGAGACGTTCCAGCTCAGAGATGTCCCGATCCACCTTCAGCCTGATCCGACAACTCTCCAGTAAGAACCACTGAACCAATGAATCACTGAATCAAACACTGAACCAATTAACCACTTAACTACTGAATCAAATACTGAACCCCTGAATCTCTGAATCGAACTCTTAACCACTTAACCACTGAACCAATTAATCAAACACTGAACCAATTAACAACTGAACTACTGAATTAAACACAAAATCACTGAACCAAGGAATTACTGAATTAAACACTGAACCACTGAACCAATTAACCAGTAAGAACCACTGGATCAAACACTGAACCACTAAGAACCACTGAATCAAAAAATGATTTAATTTTTGTCCATTAACTTCTTCATTCCCCTCTCTCTATCTATATTCTCCCCTCCCCTCCCCTCCCCTCCCCTCCCCTCCCCATCCACAGGTCTAGACGCCCGCAGGCCCAGCTCTCCGCTGGTTGATGTGAAGCCCATAGAGTTCTGGGCCATGGGCCCCAGGAAGGAGGTGATCCAGCCGCTGCGTCGACCCCAGCCCCCTCCGGACGACTACTTCCGGAAGTTGGAGCCACGCCTCTACTCTCTGGACTCATCCGGAGACGACGTGGACTCGCTAACGGACGACGAGATTCTGCTACGCTACCAACTGGGCATGCTCCACTTCAGCACACAGTAATGTTTTGTCTTTTATATATTGTATTATATATTTTATGTTTTATAATATTAATAATAATAAGCAACCAGCAGCATGTAAGCCCCAGAAATAAATACAGTAAAATAAGAAAGACACTCATTTTATTTTCTTCATCTCCCCCTGATCATCCCCCTCTCCTCTCCTCCTCTCTCTCTCTCTCTCTCTCTCTCTCTCTCTCTCTCTCGCTCTCTCTCTCTCTCTCTCTCTCGCTCTCTCTCTCTCTCCTTCTCTCTCTCTCTCTCTCTCTCTCTCTCTCCTCTCTCTCTCTCTCTCTCTCTCTCTCTCTCTCTCTCTCTCTCTCTCTCTCTCTCTCTCTCTCTCTCTCTCTCTCTCTCTCTCTCTCTCTCTCTCTCTCTCTCTCTCTCTCTCTCTCTCTCTCTCTCTCTCTCTCTCTCTCTCCTTCTCTCTCTCTCTCTCTCTCTCTCCTTCTCTCTCTCTCTCTCTCTCTCTCCTTCTCTCTGTCAATGATCATCCCCTCTCCTCCTCCTCTCTCTCTCTCTCTCTCTCTCTCCTTCTCTCTCTCTCTCTCTCTCTCTCTCTCTCTCTCTCTCTCTCTCTCTCTCTCTCTCTCGCTCTCTCTCGCTCTCTCTCTCTCTCTATCTCTCTCTCTCTCTCTCCTTCTCTTTCTCTCTCTCTCTCCTTCTCTCTGTCTCTGATCATCCCCTCTCCTCCTCTCTCTCTCTCTCTCTCTCTCTCTCTCTCTCTCTCTCTCTCTCTCTCTCTCTCTCTCTCTCTCTCGCTCTCTCTCTCTCTCTCTCTCTCTCTCTCTCTCTCTCTCTCTCTCTCTCTCTCTCTCTCTCTCTCTCTCTCTCTCTCTCTCTCTCTCTCTCTCTCTCTCTCTCTCTCCTTCTCTCTGTCTCTGATCATCCCCTCTCCTCCTCTCTCTCTCTCTCTCTCTCTCTCTCTCTCTCTCTCTCTCTCTCTCTCTCTCTCTCTCTCTCTCTCTCTCTCTCTCTCTCTCTCTCTCTCTCTCTCTCTCTCTCTCTCTCTCTCTCTCTCTCTCTCTCCTTCTCTCTGTGTCTCTGATCATCCCCCTCTCCTCCTCCCCTCTCTCTCTCTCTCTCTCTCTCTCTCTCTCTCTCTCTCTCTCTCTCTCTCTCTCTCTCTCTCTCTCTCTCTCTCTCTCTCTCTCTCTCTCTCTTTTTCTCTCTGTCTCTCTTTCTCTCTCTCTCTCTCCCACCCCACTCCTCTCCTCTCAGGTATGACCTAATCAACGGCCACCTGGGCGTTAGGGTCATTGAGGCTCGCGACCTGCCCCCCCCTCTGACCTGTGATGGTGCCCGCCAGGACATGGCCCACTCCAACCCATACGTCAAGATCAGCCTGCTGCCAGACCACAAGAACTCCCGGCAGGTAGCCTAGCGGTTAGGGAAGCGGCCCTGTAAATTGAGGGTTGCTGGTTTGAATCCCAGCTCTGACTGGAAGAATCTGGTGGGATGTGAGCTGGCAACTGGAAGGGTTGCTGGCGTCAGTATCCTAGATACCATTGCCTGCTGTTGTGCCCTTGTCCAAATCCCTTAACCCTACCTAGAAGTATTGCTCTGGGGGTGCTGCACTGAGGCAGACCCGTTGCTTCCAGCCTCAGGGTGGGGTTGGGTTGTGAGCATAAAGACTCATTTTTCTGTAAGTTAAAGGACAATAAAGTATTTTTCTTCTTCAGACGGGGGTGAAGAGGAAGACACAGAACCCGGTGTTCGAGGAGCGGTTCACCTTTGACCTTCTGTTCCTGGAGGCCCAGCGCCGCACCCTGCTGCTGTCTGTCGTCGACTTCGACAAGTTCTCACGACACTGTGTCATCGGCAAGGTGAACACACACACGCGTACACAACCACGCAAGCAAACACGTACACACGCACTCATACACAACCACACGAGCGCGCACTCGAGCACACACCAATCCTGTGAGTATTGATACCAGGGGTGAAAGTAAGCCGGTAAAACATGAGCCTATCACAATAATTAAAACAAAGATGGAGGGAAAACTGTCGGCTGTTACAGAATCATTTATCATTAGCCTACCGCCTGTCAGCCGCATGAGAAATTAGCAAATGGACTTGAAAAAGGGGTGGTATACGTTCCAAAATGCGGTGTGGTTCGATGTGAACACAGATCAATTCAGACTACAAGTGTGCCTAACGACAATCGCCGAATGTCATTAGACTTTTGGGTGTTTTAATAGATGTCTTTTTCATTCATCAGATGCTGGAATTATTTTAGAGTGGATGAACGTACGCAGGTAGTCTACTTTTTGAAGTGATTTATTTGACAATGACTGGTTGTGTTCATCCTACATTAAAAGGTAATACATTTTTACAGTTTAATTACGTCTTTAGGCTCATAAAAACATTTGCACACACATAGGTCCAGTACAAGGAAGATATCTACTTTCATCCCTGACTGATACATTAGATCTCTAATCATGTGTTTTCATTGGTAGGTGGCGCTGCCTCTGAGTGAGGTTGATCTGGTGAAGGGTGGTCACTGGTGGAAGGCCCTGGTACCCAGCTCTCAGGTAACGGGGAACACACACACACACTAAGTTTCTTAATTCAACACATTGACCAAAGTGGATTCCCCCCTTTCCCTGTAAAAACATTATCGAGCTTCTCAGCCTCTCCTCCTCTTCTTCCTCTTCCTCCTCCTAATCCTCCTCCTCTCAGCCTCTCCTCCTCACCTCTTCTCCTCCTCCTCCTCTTCCTCCTCCTCCTCTTCTCCTCTCCTCTCCTCTTCACTTCCTTCTCTCCTCCCCTCCCCTCATCCTCCTCCTCCTCTCCTCTCCTCTCCTCTTCTCCTCTTCCTCCTCCTCCTCCTCCCCCCCCCCCCCTCCTCCTCCCCCTCTCTTCTCCACCTCTCCTCTTCCTCCCCTCCCTCCCTCCCCTCCCCTCCCCCCTCCTCCTCCCCCCTCTCTTCTCCTCCTCCTCCTCCCTCCCTCCCCTCCTCCTCCTCCTCCTCCTCCCCCTCTCTTCTCCTCCTCTCCTCCTCTCCTCCTCTCAGCCTCTCCTACACAGACATCTTCAGGCCCTCTGAGGCCCAATCTGTTGTTTATTGGTCAGGAGAGGCACAACACTGACACTGACACACTGTGTGTGTGTGTGTGTGTGTGTGTGTGTGTGTGTGTGTGTGTGTGTGTGTGTGTGTGTGTGTGTGTGTGTGTGTGTGTGTGTGTGTGTGTGTGTGTGTGTGTGTGTGTGTGTGTGTGTGTGTATGTGTGTGTGTGTGTGTGTGTGTGTATGTGTGTGTGTGTGTGTGTGTGTGTGACACTAACACTGACACACTGTCCTAGCTGCACATCTGTTCTCTTGTCACGAGGGTGGTAAATGCATCACCCGGGAACACAACACAACAACAGCACCACAACAACAACACCACACAACAACACAACACAACACAACACAACAGATGTTCTCTCTGTTTTGGCTGTTAAAGAACAACATTATACACCCACCCTGGGTTCTCCCTACAAGACACCCACCCTGGGTTCTCCCTACAAGACACCCACCCTGGGTTCTCCCTGTCTATCACATGTTTATGTTTCCTCGCATATTACAGTTTTAATGTTGATAGAAAGTTGTAACTCTTCTCTACGAGAGAGAGAGAGAGAGAGAGAGAGAGAGAGAGAGAGAGAGAGAGAGAGAGAGAGAGAGAGAGAGAGAGAGAGAGAGAGAGAGAGAGAGAGAGAGAGAGAGAGAGAGAGAGAGGGATAAATACCGTCCAAGCAATATCAAATTTATTAATGAACTTTCACTAAAGGCTTGTCTTTTGAGAACTTGATCCTTACGCTGAACAACTGTTTTCCATTATAAATACAGGCTGCCTCCCAAATGGCACCCTATTCCCTACATAGTGCACTACTTTAGACAAGAGCCGTATGGAACCCTATTCCCTACATAGTGCACTACTTTAGACAAGAGCCGTATGGAACCCTATTCCCTACATAGTGCTCTACTTTAGACGCTATATAGGGAATAGGCTGCCATTTGGGACACAGTAATAGATGTACTGCATTGAATCAGAATCACCGTCGTTCACTACTACATTTACAGGTACCAGGAATTTGACCTGGTGAAAAGGTGCTGACCTCAATAAACACAATATATACAGACAGAACATACAGACTGCATAACCAGCTGTTAGAATATAGAACAACTACACTCTTAGAAACATCCTAGATTAACATCCTAAGAACTGTTTTTGGAAGAAAGGGCTCTTTGATGATTCTTTGGAAGGCAAGAAGGGTTCTACATAGAACCATATATAATATTTCCCAGCATGTTCTATTGAAGGGAGATTTTCAGAATAGTTTGTTTTACTGTAATATCTGTGTTTTTGCATGTACATTGATTGGTTGATTAATTTAATGCTACACAAAGATAAATAACATACAGTTTTCTAAACTAACCCAATCTGATAGTAAGTGGATTTATTGGACCAGTTACTGAGATGGTTGTTCCAGTTTAGATGATTGAGGTAGTCTCAGTATTCAATCTTCCCTACCCTGGCAGTCATTCTGAATGCAGGTTGCTGGTGATTAACAATTCCACCTGTTGGATATCCTAACTCTGGCTGGATTCCCATAGGAATTATACATCACTTTGCAAGCCAGAATAATGTGACTTGCAGGCCTGATGTGGCCTGTAAACCAGGAGTTTCCTAACACCACTGTGTTAGGGTATAACTAGGCCCTCAAATAAAGGTTGTATGATATATGTAATTTATTGTCATAAATCATTACATTTGAAAGGCTAATAAGGCTGGTGGAACCATTCATAGAGGGTTCTAGGAAGAACCCTCCAAAGACGGTTCTAGGAAGACCCTTTAGATGATAAAAATGGTTATTGGTAGAACCCTTCATATCATAGAGGGTTCTAGGCAGAACCCTTCATAGAGGGTTCTAGGTAGAACCATGTACAGGGGGTTATTTAAAGAACTCTACATAGTGGGTTCTAGATAGAACCCTCTGCAAAGGGTTCTACCCAGCACCAAAAAGAGTTCCCCTATGGGGACAAACCGAAGAACCCTGTATGGTTCTACTTAGCACCTTTTTTCTAAGAGTGTAGGCATGGTCTCATTATGAGGTACAGAGGGGGGACATAGAGAGACAGCAGGGTTTGGGGAGGGAGGGAGGGAGGGAGGGAGGGAGGGAGGGAGGGAGGGAGGGAGGGAGGGAGGGAGGGAGGGAGGGAGGGAGGGAGGGAGGGAGGGAGGGAGGGAAAGAGAGACACAAACAGAGACGGATAGACGGATAGACAGAGGACAGATAGACAGATAGACAGAGGACAGATAGACAGAGGACAGATAGACAGAGGACAGATAGACAGAGGACAGATAGACAGAGGACAGATAGACTGTTAGAAAGAGGACAAACGGATAGACAACAATATGCCATTTAGCAGACGCTTTTATCCAAAGGGACTTACAGTCATGTGCACATACATTTTTACGTATGGGTGGTCCCGGGGATCGAACCCACTACCCTGGCTCAACAAATATACCCTGACTCAACAAATATACAAGCGCCATGCTCTACCAATTGAGCTACATGCTCTACCAATTGAGCTACATGCTCTACCAATTGAGCTACATGCTCTACCAATTGAGCTACATGCTCTACCAATTGAGCTACATGCTCTACCAATTGAGCTACATGCTCTACCAATTGAGCTACATGCTATACCAATTGAGCTACAGAGAACAGATAGACAGAGGACAGATAGACAGAGGACAGATAGACAGAGGACAGATAGACAGAGGACAGATAGACAGAGGACAGATAGACAGAGGACAGATGAGTTTTTTTCCCTAACTGTCATTCCTTCCAAAATGAGGTGGAGCTAGGTGAGATGTTGGTATCTCTCAACTACCTGAGATATTCAGACACACACACAGACAGACAGACAGACAGACAGACAGACAGACACACACACAGACAGACAAACAGACAGACAGACAGACACACAGACAAACAAACAGACAGACAGACAGACACACAGACAGACAGACAGACACACAGACAGACAGACACACAGACAGATCTATAGATAGAGAGATATTAACAGTGTTTTATGTTTCTAACAGAATGAGGTGGAGCTGGGAGAGCTGCTGTTATCGCTCAACTACCTGCCCTCCGCTGGAAGACTCAACGTTGACATCATCAGAGCCAAGCAGCTGCTGCAGACAGACATGTGCCAGGGATCAGGTAACTATACCTACTAACATCCCTACTAACATACCTACTAACATACAGTGAGGGAAAAAAGTATTTGATCCCCTGCTGATTTTGTACGTTTTCCCACTGACAAAGACATGGCTAATAAGGCTGGTGGAACCATTCATAGAGGGTTCTAGGAAGAACCCTCCAAAGATAAAAGGGTTCTTGGTAGAACCCTTCAAAGATGGTTCTAGGAAGATCCTTTAGATGATAAAAATGGTTCTAGGCAGAACCCTTCATAGAGGGTTCTAGGTAGAACCATGTACAGGGGGTTATTTAAAGAACTCTACATAGTGGGTTCTACCCAGCACCAAAAAGAGTTCCCCTATGGGGACAAACCGAAGAACCCTGTATGGTTCTACTTAGCACCTTTTTTCTAAGAGTGTAGGCATGGTCTCATTATGAGGTACAGAGGGGGGACATAGAGAGACAGCAGGGTTTGGGGAGGGAGGGAGGGAGGGAGGGAGGGAGGGAGGGAGGGAGGGAGGGAGGGAGGGAGGGAGGGAGGGAAAGAGAGACACAAACAGAGACGGATAGACGGATAGACAGAGGACAGATAGACAGATAGACAGAGGACAGATAGACAGATAGATGGATAGAAAGAGGACAGATAGACAGATAGACAGAGGACAGATAGACAGATAGACGGATAGACAGATAGATGGATAGAAAGAGGACAGATAGACAGAGGACAGATAGACAGATAGACAGAGGACAGATAGACAGATAGACAGAGGACAGATAGACAGAGGACAGATAGACAGATAGATGGATAGAAAGAGGACAGATAGACAGATAGACAGAGGACAGATAGACAGATAGATGGATAGAAAGAGGACAGATAGACAGATAGACAGAGGACAGATAGACAGATAGACGGATAGACAGATAGATGGATAGAAAGAGGACAGATAGACAGAGGACAGATAGACGGATAGACAGAGGACAGATAGATGGATAGACAGAGGACAGATAGACAGAGGACAGATAGACGGATAGACAGAGGACAGATAGACGGATAGACAGAGGACAGATAGACAGAGGACAGATAGACAGATAGACGGAGAGACAGATAGACGGATAGACAGAGGACAGATAGACAGAGGACAGATAGACAGAGGACAGATAGACATAGGACAGATAGACAGAGGACAGATAGACAGAGGACAGATAGACAGAGGACAGATAGACAGAGGACAGATAGACGGATAGACAGAGAACAGATAGACGGATAGACAGAGGACAGATAGACAGATGGACAGAGGACAGATAGACGGTTAGACAGAGGACAGATAGACGGATAAACAGAGGACAGATAGACAAAGGACAGATAGACAGAGGACAGATAGACAGAGGACAGATAGACAGAGGACAGATAGACAGATAGACGGAGAGACAGATAGACGGATAGACGGATAGACAGAGGACAGATAGACGGATAGACAGAGGACAGATAGACAGATAGACAGAGGACAGATAGACAGATAGACAGAGGACAGATAGACAGAGGACAGATAGACGGATAGACAGAGGACAGATAGACAGATAGACAGAGGATAGATAGACAGATAGACAGAGGACAGATAGACGGTTAGACAGAGGACAGATAGACGGTTAGACAGAGGACAGATAGACGGATAGACAGATAGACGGATAGACAGAGGACAGATAGACGGATAGACAGAGGACAGATAGACGGATAGACAGAGGACAGATAGACAGAGGACAGATAGACAGAGGACAGATAGACAGAGGACAGATAGACAGATAGACGGATAGACAGATAGACAGATAGACGGATAGATAGAGGACAGATAGACAGAGGACAGATAGACAGAGGACAGATAGACAGAGGACAGATAGACAGAGGACAGATAGACGGATAGACAGATAGACGGATAGACAGAGGACAGATAGACAGATAGACGGATAGAAAGAGGACAGATAGACGGACAGACAGAGGACAGATAGACAGATAGACAGAGGACAGATAGACAGAGGACAGATAGACAGAGGACAGATAGACAGATAGACGGATAGACAGATAGACAGATAGACGGATAGACAGAGGACAGATAGACAGAGGACAGATAGACAGAGGACAGATAGACAGAGGACAGATAGACAGAGGACAGATAGACGGATAGACAGATAGAAAGAGGACAGATAGACGGATAGACAGAGGACAGATAGACAGATAGACGGATAGAAAGAGGACAGATAGATGGACAGACTGAGGACAGATAGACAGATAGACGGAGAGACAGATAGACAGATAGACGGATAGACAGAGGACAGATAGACAGAGGACAGATAGATGGATAGACAGAGGACAGATAGACATATAGACAGAGGACAAATAGACAGATAGACAGAGGACAGATAGACGGTTAGACAGAGGACAGATAGACGGTTAGACAGAGGACAGATAGACGGATAGACAGATAGACGGATAGACAGAGGACAGATAGACGGATAGACAGAGGACAGATAGACGGATAGACAGAGGACAGATAGACAGAGGACAGATAGACGGATAGACAGATAGACAGATAGACGGATAGACAGAGGACAGATAGACAGAGGACAGATAGACAGAGGACAGATAGACAGAGGACAGATAGACAGAGGACAGATAGACGGATAGACAGATAGACGGATAGACAGAGGACAGATAGACAGATAGACGGATAGAAAGAGGACAGATAGACGGACAGACAGAGGACAGATAGACAGATAGACAGAGGACAGATAGACAGAGGACAGATAGACAGAGGACAGATAGACAGATAGACGGATAGACAGATAGACAGATAGACGGATAGACAGAGGACAGATAGACAGAGGACAGATAGACAGAGGACAGATAGACAGAGGACAGATAGACAGAGGACAGATAGACGGATAGACAGATAGAAAGAGGACAGATAGACGGATAGACAGAGGACAGATAGACAGATAGACGGATAGAAAGAGGACAGATAGATGGACAGACTGAGGACAGATAGACAGATAGACGGAGAGACAGATAGACAGATAGACGGATAGACAGAGGACAGATAGACAGAGGACAGATAGATGGATAGACAGAGGACAGATAGACATATAGACAGAGGACAAATAGACAGATAGACAGAGGACAGATAGACGGTTAGACAGAGGACAGATAGACGGTTAGACAGAGGACAGATAGACGGATAGACAGATAGACAGATAGACAGAGGACAGATAGACGGATAGACAGAGGACAGATAGACGGATAGACAGAGGACAGATAGACAGAGGACAGATAGACGGATAGACAGATAGACGGATAGAAAGAGGACAGATAGACGGACAGACAGAGGACAGATAGACAGATAGACAGAGGACAGATAGACAGAGGACAGATAGACAGAGGACAGATAGACAGAGGACAGATAGACAGATAGACGGATAGACAGATAGACAGATAGACGGATAGACAGAGGACAGATAGACAGAGGACAGATAGACAGAGGACAGATAGACAGAGGACAGATAGACAGAGGACAGATAGACGGATAGACAGATAGAAAGAGGACAGATAGACGGATAGACAGAGGACAGATAGACAGATAGACGGATAGAAAGAGGACAGATAGATGGACAGACTGAGGACAGATAGACAGATAGACAGAGAGACAGATAGACAGATAGACGGATAGACAGAGGACAGATAGACAGAGGACAGATAGACAGAGGACAGATAGACAGAGGACAGATAGATGGATAGACAGAGGACAGATAGACATATAGACAGAGGACAAATAGACAGATAGACAGAGGACAGATAGACGGTTAGACAGAGGACAGATAGACGGTTAGACAGAGGACAGATAGACGGATAGACAGATAGACGGATAGACAGAGGACAGATAGACGGATAGACAGAGGACAGATAGACGGATAGACAGAGGACAGATAGACAGAGGACAGATAGACGGATAGACAGATAGACGGATAGAAAGAGGACAGATAGACGGATAGACAGAGGACAGATAGACAGATAGACGGATAGAAAGAGGACAGATAGACGGACAGACAGAGGACAGATAGACAGATAGACAGAGGACAGATAGACAGAGGACAGATAGACAGAGGACAGATAGACAGAGGACAGATAGACAGATAGACGGATAGACAGATAGACAGATAGACGGATAGACAGAGGACAGATAGACAGAGGACAGATAGACAGAGGACAGATAGACAGAGGACAGATAGACAGAGGACAGATAGACGGATAGACAGATAGAAAGAGGACAGATAGACGGATAGACAGAGGACAGATAGACGGACAGACAGAGGACAGATAGACAGATAGACAGAGGACAGATAGACAGAGGACAGATAGACAGAGGACAGATAGACAGAGGACAGATAGACAGATAGACGGACAGACAGAGGACAGATAGACGGACAGACAGAGGACAGATAGACAGAGGACAGAAAGACAGAGGACAGATAGACAGAGGACAGATAGACAGATAGACGGATAGAAAGAGGACAGATAGACGGACAGACAGAGGACAGATAGACAGAGGACAGATAGACAGAGGACAGATAGACAGATAGACAGATAGACGGATAGACATGGTTCCAGTAATGCCTGGCGAAAACCAAACACTGCATTCCACAGTAAGAACATCATACCAAAGGTCAAGCATGGTGGTGGTGGAGTGATGCTTTGGGGATGCTTTGCTGCCTCAGGACCTGGACGACTTGCCTTAATAGAAGGAACCATGAATTCTGCTCTGTATCAGAGAATTCTACAGGAGAATGTCAGACCATCCGTCTGTGAGCTGAAGCTGAAGTGCAGCTGGGTCATGCAGCAAGACAATGATCCAAAACACACAATCAAGTCTACATAAAAATTGCTAAAAAGCAACGAATTGGAAGTTTTGGAATGGCCCAGTCAAAGTCCAGACCTAATCCCAATTGAGATGTTGTGGCAGGACTTGAAACAAGCAGTTCATGCTTGAAAATCCACACGTCACTGAGTTAAAGCAGTTCTGCATGCAAGAGTGGGCCAAAATTCCTCCACAGCGAAGTGAGAGACTGATCAACAACTACAGGAAGCATTTGGTTGGAGTCATTGCAGCTAAAGGTGGCACAACCAGTTATTGAGTGTAAGGGGACAATTACTTTTTCACACAGGGGAATTGGGTCTTTGTGTATGAAATAAATATGTAATAGTTGTGTTATTTATTCACTTATGTTCCCTTTATCTAATACTAGGTTTTGGTTGAAGATCTGATAACATTCAGTATCACAAATATGCAAAAGTAGAGAAAATTAGAAAGGGGGAAAATACTTTTTCATAGCACTGTACCTACTAACATACCTACTAACACACCTACTAGCATACCTGCTAATATACCTACTAATATACCTACTAATATACCTACTAACACACCTACTAGCATACCTACTAATATACCTACTAATATACCTACTAATATACCTACTAACATACCTACGAGCATACCTACTAATATACCTACTAATATACCTACTAACATACCTACTAGCATACCTACTAATATACCTATTAAAATACCTACTAATATACCTACTAATATACCTACTAGCATACCTACTAATATACCTACTAATATACCTACTAATATACCTACTAATATACCTACTAACATACCTACTAGCATACCTACTAATATACCTACTAATATACCTACTAACATACCTACTAGCATACCTACTAATATACCTACTAACTATACCTACTAACTATACCTACTAATATACCTACTAACACACCTACTAGCATATCTACTAATATACCTACTAATATACCTACTAATATACCTACTAACATACCTACTAACATACCTACTAACTATACCTACTAATATACCTACTAATATACCTACTAACATACCTACTAACATACCTACTAACATACCTACTAACTATACATACTAATATACCTACTAACTATACATACTAACATACCTACTAATATACCTACTAATATACCTACTAATATACCTACTAACATACCTACTAATATACCTTCTAACTATAGCTACTAATATACCTACTAATATACCTACTAATATACCTACTAATATACCAACTAATATGCCTACTAACATACCTACTAACTATACCTACTAATATACCTACTAATATACCTACTAACATACCTACTAATATACCTACTAACTATACATACTAACATACCTACTAACTATACCTACTAATATACCTACTAACATACCTATTAACTATACATACTAATATACCTACTAATATACCTACTAACATACCTACTAACATACCTACTAACATACCTACTAACTATACCTACTAATATACCTACTAATATACCTACTAACTATACATACTAACTATACATACTAACATGCCTACTAACTATACCTACTAATATACCTACTAACATACCTATTAACTATACATACTAATATACCTACTAATATACCTACTAACATACCTACTAATATACCTACTAACATACCTACTAACTATACCTACTAATATACCTACTAATATACCTACTAACATACCTACTAACTATACCTACTAATATACCTACTAACATACCTATTAACTATATCTACTAATATACCTACTAATATACCTACTAACATACCTACTAATATACCTACTAACATACCTACTAATATACCTACTAATATACCTACTAATATACCTACTAACATACCTACCAACATACCTAGTAACATACCTACGAACATACCTACGAACATACCTACTAATTTACCTACATACTATACCTATTAACATACCTACTAACATACCTACTAACTATACCTACTAATATACCTACTAACTATACCTACTAATATACCTACTAACATACCTACTAATATACCTACTAACATACCTACTAACATACCTACGAACATACCTACGAACATACCTACTAATATACCTACTAATATACCTACTAACCATACCTACTAACCATACCTACTAACCATACCTACTAATATACCTACTAACTATACCTACTAATATACCTACTAATATACCTAACCTACTAATATACCTACTAATATACCTACTAATATACCTACTAATATACCTACTAACATACCTACTAACTATACCTACTAATATACCTACTAACTATACCTACTAATATACCTACTAATATACTACTAACATACCTACTAATATACCTACTAATATACCTACTAACATACCTACTAACTATACCTACTAATATACCTACTAACTATACCTACTAATATACCTACTAATATACCTACTAACATACCTACTAATATACCTACTAATATACCTACTAATTTACCTACAAACTATACCTACTAATATACCTACTAACATACCTACTAATATACCTACTAACTATACATACTAATATACCTACTAATATACCTACTAACATACCTACTAACATACCTACTAATATACCTATTAACTATACATACTAATATACCTACTAATATACCTACTAACTATACATACTAATATACCTACTAATATACCTACTAACATACCTACTAACATACCTACTAATATACCTACTAACATACCTACTAACTATACCTACTAATATACCTACTAATATACCTACTAATATACCTACTAATATACCTACTAACTATACATACTAATATACCTACTAACTATACATACTAACATACCTACTAACTATACCTACTAATATACCTACTAATATACCTACTAACATACCTACTAACATACCTACGAACATACCTACTAATATTCCTACTAATATACCTACTAATATACCTACTAACACACCTACTAGCATACCTACTAATATGCCTACTAATATACCTACTAATATACCTACTAACATACCTTCTAACATACCTACTAACTATACCTACTAATATACCTACTAATATACCTACTAATATACCTACTAACATACCTACTAACATACCTACTAACTATACCTACTAACGATACATACTAATATACCTACTAACATACCTACTAACTATAACTACTAATATACCTACTAACTATACCTACTAATATACCCACTAATATACCTACTAACTATACCTACTAATATACCTACTAACATACCTACTAACTATACCTACTAATATACCTACTAACTATACCTACTAATTTACCTACTAACATACCTACTAACTATACCTACTAACTATACCTACTAATATACCTAGTGTTATATCTACAGTCTGTATCACACCTATAACACACACCTGGCACATGTGGTGTTACACCAGTGGAGGCTGGTTGGAGGAGCAATAGGAGGACGGGCTCATTGTAATGGCTGAAATGGAATAAATGGAACAGAGTGAAACGTGTGGTTTCCACATATTTGGTGTGTTTGATACCGTTCCATTTATTCCATTCCAGCCATTACAGTAAGCCTGTCCTCCTATTTCTCCTCCCACCAGCCTCCTCTGTGTTACACCTGTAGTAGAATCACATATGAATCAGGTAATGACCTGCTGGATACCTGAATAACAGAGTGGATACCTGAATAACAGAGTGGATACCTGAATAACAGAGTGGATACCTGAATAACACACCTGAATGGTGCTGGAATGTATAGCAGCCGTTTTACAGGCTCCTGACCAATTCTGCTACTTTGTGTATTTTTTTGCGCTGATCTTAACTTTTTTTGTACGTAATGTTTCCGCCATCGTTTCCTAACACCGAAAAGAGCTTCTGGACATCAGAACAGTGATCACTAAACTCGATTTGAATGAAGATTTCTACTTCAATGAGTTGGCGGCACAGGACACACCCCGGACCAGGCCCTAATCCCCGACACTCAGAAGAGAAAGAGACGGCGATATTGAGCCTGACGTGAGGGCACCCTGATTAAACTAGTAAATAATCAGCTTCTACCCTCTGTTCTATTGGTGAATGTACAATCACTGGAGAACAAACTGGACGAGCGCCGTTCGAGACCACCCTACCAACGGGACCTGAAGAACTGTAATATCCTATGTTTCTCGGAAACTTGGCTGAACAAGGACATGGATAATATTCTAGCAGTTTTTTCTATGCATCGGCAGAACAGAACGGCAGCGTCTGGTAAGCTCAAGGGGGGTTGTGTGTGTCTCTACGTTAACAACAGCTGGTGCAAATATTAAGGAAGTATCGAGGTCCTGCTCGCCTGAGTTAGAATTCCTCATGATAAGCAGACTATTTACCAAGAGAGTTTTCATCCATATTTTTCGTAGCTGTTTATTTACCACCCCAAACCGATGCTGGCACCAAGACCGCACTCAACGAGCTGTATATGGCCATAACGGAAATTCTCATCCAGAGGCGGCGCTGCTAATGGCCAGTGATTTTAATGTAGGAAAACTCAAATCCGTCTTACCTATAAAAATTTCCACCAGCATGTCACTTGTGCAACTAGAGGTGAAAAAACTCTAGATCACCTTTACTCCACACACAGAGACACATGCAAAGCTCTCCCTCGCCCTCCATTTGGCAGATCTGACCATAACTCCTCCTGATTCCTGCTTACAAGAAAAAACTCAAACAGGAAGTACCATTCTCAATACGGAAGTGGTCTGATGAAGCTACAGGACTGTTTCACTGGCACAGGCTGGAATATGTTACGGGACTCATCCGATGGCATTAACGCGTTTACCACATCAGTCAACGGCTTCATTAATAAGTGCATCAACGACGTTGTCCTCACAATGACCGTGCGTACATATCCCAACCAGAAGCCATGGATTACAGGCAACATCCGCACTGAGCTAAAGGCTATATCTGCTGCTTTCAAGGACACTAACCCGGACACTTATAAGAAATCCCGCTACGCCCTCTGACGAACCATCAAACAGGCAAAGTGTCAATACAAGACTAAGATCGAATCCTACTACACCGGCTCTGACGCTCGTCAGATGTGGCAAGGCTTGCAAACTATTACAGATTACAAAGAGAATCCCAACCACGAGATGCCCAGTGACACGAGCATAACAAACGAGCTAAATGCCTTCTATGCTCGTTTCGAGGCAAGCAACACTGAACCATGCGTGAGAGCACCAGCTGTTAACCTTTAAACAGGTACTCTGTCCTGTCTCTCCTGTACTCCCTGTTCACCCACGACTGCGTGGCCGCACACGACTCCAACACCATCATTAAGTTTGTCGACCACACGACGGTGGTATGCCAGATCACCGACGACGATTAAACAGCCTCTAGGGAGGAGGTCAGAGACCTGGCAGTGTGGTGCCAGGACAGCAACCTCTCCCTCAACATCAGCAAGACAAAGGAGCTTATCGTGGACTACAGGAAACAGAGGGTCAAGCAGGTCCCCATTCACATGGACGGGGCTGTAGTGGAGCGGGTGTCCACATCACTAAGGATCATGGTCCACACACACCAACACAGTCGTGAAGAGTTCAAGACAGCGCCTCCTCCCCCTCAGGAGGCTGAAAAGATTTGGCATGGGCCCTCAGATCCTCAAAATGTTCTACAGCTGCAGCATTGAGAGCATCTTGACTGGCTGCATCGACGTTTGGTATGGCAACTGCTTCACATCTGACCGAAAGGCGCTACAGAGGGTAGTGCGTACGGCCCAGTACATCACTGGGGACGAGCGCTGTGCCATTCAGGACCTCTATACCAGGAGGTATCACCCAAGTCATAGACTGTTCTTTCTGCTACCAAACGGCAAACGGTATCGATGCACCACGTCTGGAACCAACAGGATCCTGAACAGATTCTACCCCCAAGCCATGACTGCTAAATAGTTAGTTAAATAGTTAACCAAATAGCTACTGGGACTATCTGCATTGATCCTTTTTACATTAACTTTTTTGACTCATCACATACACTGCTGATACTGTTTACTATTTGCATCGCTCAGTTATGTATAGAGCCATGTCATCATGGAATGCTCTGCCACCAGAGGTTACTCAGGCAAAAATCATGTTGAACTGTACTCTATCTAAGAATATGAATATGTATATACGAATAGTTAAATAGTTAAATATAGTGTGTAAATAGTATTTTTGTTGTCTCTTGGTGTCTTTCCAATATATAACTTTATTTTGAATTTAATGTCATATCTTATGTTGTTCTTGTCTATGACTCTTCTGTACTTTGTCATGTATTTGTACGTTTTATATGGACCCCAGGAAGAGTAGCTGCTGCATGTGCAGTAGCTAATGAGGATCCTAATAAACTAAACTAAACTATCTGTCACTTTATTCCTAGTTATATGTACAGATTTACACTACCGTTCAAAAGTTTGGGGTCACTTAGAAATGTCAGTGTTTTCGAAAGAAAACAATTTTTTTGTCCATTAAAATAACATCAAATTGATCAGAAATACAGTGTAGACATTGTTAATGTTGTAAATGGCTATTGTAGCTGGAAACAGCTGATTTTTCATGGAATATCTACATTGGCGTACAGAGGCCCATTATCAGCAACCATCAGTCCTGTGTTCCAATGGCACGTTGTGTTTGCTAATCCAAGTTTATAATTTTAAAAGGCTAATTGATCATTAGAAAACCCTTTTGCAATTATGTTAGCACAGCTGAAAACTGTTGTGCTGATTAAAGAAGCAATAAAACTGGCCTTCTTGAGACTAGTTGAGTATCTAGAGCATCAGCAATTGTGGGTTCGATTACAGGCTTAAAATGGCCAGAAACAAATAACTTTCTTCTGAAACTCGTCAGTCTATTCTTGTTCTGAGAAATGAAGGCTATTCCATGCGAGAAATTGCCAAGAAACTGAAGATCTCGTACAACGCTGTGGACTACTCCCTTCACAGAACAGCGCAAACTGGCTCTAACCAGACTAGAAAGAGGAGTGGGAGGCCCCGGTGCACAACTGAGCAAGAGGACAAATACATTGAGTGTCTAGTTTGAGAAACAGACGTCTCACAGGTCCTCAACTGGCAGCTTCATTAAATAGTACCCGCAAAACACCAGTCTCAACGTCAACGGTGAAGAGGCGACTCCGGGATGCTGACCTTCTAGGCAGAGTTGCAAAGAAAAAGCCATATCTTAGACTGGCCAATAAAAAGAAAAGATTAAGATGGGCAAAAGAACACAGACGCTGGACAGAGGAAGATTGGAAAAAATTGTTATGGACAGACAAATCGAAGTTTGAGGTGTTCGGATCACAAAGAAGAACATTTGTGAGACTCAGACCAAATGAAAATATGGTAGAGGAGTGCTTGATGCCATCTGTCAAGCATGGTGGAGGCAATGTGATGGTCTGGGGGTGCTTTGGTGGTGGTAAAGTGGGAGATTTGTACAGGGTAAAAGGGATCTTGAAGAAGGAAGGCTATCACTCCATTTTGCAACGCCATGCCATACCCTGTGGACGGCGCTTGATTGGAGCCAATTTCCTGTTACAACAGGACAATGACCCAAAGCACAGCTCCATACTATGCAATAACTATTTAGGAAAAAAGCAGTCAGCTGGTATTCTGTCTGCAATGGAGTGGCCAGCACAGTCACCGGATCTCAACCCTATTGAGCTGTTGTGGGAGCAGCTTGACCGTATGGTACGTAAGAAGTGCCCATCAAGCCAATCCAACTTGTGGGAGGTGCTTCAGGAAGCATGGGGTGAAATCTCTTCAGATTACCTCAACAAATTGACAACTAGAATGCCAAAGGTCTGCAAGGCTGTAATTGCTGCAAATGGAGGATTCTTTGACGAAAGTTTGAAGGACACAATTATTATTTCAATTAAAAATCATTATTTCTAACCTTGTCAATGACTACATTTCCTATGCATTTTGCTATATTTCCTATTCAAAATCATTTAATGTATGTTTTCATGAAAACAAGGACATTTCTAAGTGACCCCAAACTTTTGAACGGTAGTGTACCTCCATTACCTCGTACCCCTGCACATGGACTCGGTACTGGTACCCCTTGTCTATAGCCAAGTTATCGTTACTCATTGTGTATTTATTCCTTGTGTTATTATTTATTTATTTCTCTATTTTCTCTCACTGTATTGTTGGGAAGGGCCCGTAAGTAAGCATTTCGCTGTTGGTCCACACCTGTTGTTTACAAAGCATGTGACGAATAACATTTGATTTGAGGACACCTGAATAAAACCTTATATACTACACATGGGGTTCAGCTGCTGCAGACAGACATGTGGGGATCAGGTAATAACTGCAGAAACCTGAATAACACACCTGACACACACCTGGGGTAACACCTACAGCTGTAGTAGACTGGCATGTGGCAGGGATCACAGGGAACCACGTCACACCACGAGACGTCACACCACGACACGTCACACCACAACACACTTCGTCACACCATGGCATACCATGCACATCATGCCACCTGCACATCATATTCCTCGTAACATATTTGTGTCTCTGCTAGCAGAACATTCAACTTCCCCCCTCTCTCTATCTACATACCCCCCCAGACCCGTTTGTGAAGGTTCAGCTGGTAACAGGGTTGAAGCTGGTGAAGACCAAGAAGACATCCTGTATGAAAGGAACCATCGACCCCTTCTACAACGAGTCGTTCAGCTTCAGAGTCCCCCAAGAATACCTCAGTGAAGTCAGCCTGGTATTTACAGGTACAGCCCCTAGAGAGAGAGAGAGAGAGAGAGAGAGAGAGAGACCTAAGCAAATGCAAAGTCTTCTCATGCTTTGTTGATTTCAAAAAAGCTTTTGACTCAATTTGGCATGAGGGTCTGTTATAAAAATTGATGGAAAGTGGTGTTGGGGGAAAAACATACAAAATTATAAAATCCATGTACACAAACAACAAGTGCACGGTTAAAATTGGCAAAAAATACACACATTTCTTTCCACAGGGCTGTGGGGTGAGACAGGGATGCAGCTTAAGCCCCACCCTCTTCAACATTTATATCAACGAATTGGCGAGGGAACAGTCTGCAGCACCCGGCCTCACCCTACTAGAATCTGAAGTCAAATGTCTACTGTTTGCTGATGATCTGGTGCTTCTGTCCCCAACCAAGGAGGGCCTACAGCAGCACCTAGATCTTCTGCACAGATTCTGTCAGACCTGGGCCCTGACAGTAAATCTCAGTAAGACAAAAATAATGGTGTTCCAGAAAAGGTCCAGTTGCCAGGACCACAAATACAAATTCCATCTAGATACTGTTGCCCTAGAGCACACAAAAAACTATACATACCTCGGCCTAAACATCAGTGCCACAGGTACTCTAGGGCAACAGGTACACAGGGGTCCGCTCACCAACCAATATTTCACTAAATGGGACAAACAACAAATTGAGACTCTGCATGCAGAATTCTGCAAAGATATCCTCTGTGTACAAAGTAAAACACCAAATAATGCATCTAGAGCAGAATTAGGCCGATACCCGCTAATTATACAAATCCAGAAAAGAGCCGTTAAATTCTACAACCACCTAAAAGGAAGTGAATCCCAAACCTTCCATTAAAAAGCCATCACCTACAGAGAGATAAACCTGGAGAAGAGTCCCCTAAGCAAGCTGTTCCTGGGGCTCTGTTCACAAACACAAACAGACCCCACAGAGCCCCAGGACAGCAACACAATTAGACCCAACCAAATCATGAGAAAACAAAAAGATAATTACTTGACACATTGGAAAGAATTTACAAAAAAACAGAGCAAACTACAATGCTATTTGGCCCTAAACAGAGAGTACACAGTGGCAGAATACCTGACCACTGTGACTGACCCAAACTTAAGGAAAGCTTTGACTATGTACAGACTCAGTGAGCATAGCCTTGCTATTGAGAAAGGCCGCCGTAGGCAGACCTGGCTCTCAAGAGAAGACAGGCTATGTGCACACTGCCCACAAAATGAGGTGGAAACTGAGCTGCACTTCCTAACCTCCTGCCAAATGTATGACCATATTAGAGACACATATTTCCCTCAGATTACACAGACCCACAAAGAATTCGAAAACAAATCCAATTTGGATAAACTCCCTTATCTACTGGGTGAAAAACCACAGTGTGCCATCACAGCTGCAAGATTTGTGACCTGTTGCCACAAGAAAAGGGCAACCAGTGAAGAACAAACACCATTGTAAATACAACCCATAT
>NC_059226.1:37349672-37377172 GCF_020615455.1 Coregonus clupeaformis | reverse complement strand
CATCCGTCCCTCCCTCCCTCCCTCCTCCCTCCCTCCCTCCCTCCCTCCCTCCCTCCCTCCCTCCCTCCCTCCCTCCCTCCCTCCCTCCCTCTATCATCTACTCTCCTCTCCCCTCCTTCTCTCTCCCTCCCTCTCTTCTCCTCTCCTCTTCTCTCACTTCATCCCTCCCTCCCTCCTCTCCCTCCCTCTCTCCTCTTCTCCATCCGTCCCTCCCTCCCTCCTCCTCCCTCCTCCCTCCCTCCCTCCCTCCCTCCCTCCCTCCCTCTCCTCCTCCCTATCATCTACTCTCCTCTCCCCTCCTTCTCTCTCCCTCCCTCTCTTCTCCTCTCCTCTTCTCTCACTTCATCCCTCCCTCCCTCCTCTCCCTCCCTCTCTCCTCTTCTCCCTCCCTCCCTCCCTCCCTCCCTCTATCATCTACTCTCCTCTCCCTCCTTCTCTCTCCCTCCCTCTCTTCTCCTCTCCCCTCCTCTCACTCCACCCATCCCTCCCTCCCTCCCTCCCTCCCTCCCTCCCTCCCTCCCTCCCTCCCTCCCTCCCTCCCTCCCTCCCTCCCTCCCTCCCTCCCTCCCCCCCCCTCCCTCTATCATCTACTCTCCTCTCCCCTCCTTCTCTCTCCCTCCCTCTCTTCTCCTCTCCCCTCCTCTCACTCCACCCCTCCCTCCCTCCCTCCCTCCTCCATCCCTCCCTCCCTCCCTCCCTCCCTCCCTCCCTCCCTCCCTCCTCCCTCCCTCCCTCCCTCCCTCCCTCCCTCCCTCCCTCCCTCCCTCCCTCTATCATCTACTCTCCCTCTCCCTCCTTCTCTCTCCCTCCCTCTCTTCTCCTCTCCCTCCTCTCACTCCACCCATCCCTCCACCCATCCCTCCCTCCCTCCACCCCTCCCTCCCTCCCTCCCTCCCTCCACCCATCCCTCCCTCCCTCCCTCCCTCCCTCCCTCCCTCCCTCCCTCCCTCCCTCCCTCCCTCCCTCTATCATCTACTCTCCTCTCCCCTCCCTCTCTCTCCCTCCCTCTCTCTCTCCTCTCCCCTCCTCTCACTCCACCCATCCCTCCTCTCACTCCACCCATCCCTCCCTCCCTCCACCCATCCCTCCCTCCCTCCCTCCTCCCTCCCTCCCTCCCTCCCTCCCTCCCTCCCTCCCTCCCTCCCTCCCTCCCTCCCTCCCTCCCTCCCTCCCTCCCTCCCTCCCTCCCTCCCTTTAACATCTACTCTCCTCTCCCCTCCTTCTCTCTCCCTCCCTCTCTTCTCCTCTCCCTCCTCTCACTCCACCCATCCCTCCTCTCACTCCACCCATCCCTCCCTCCCTCCCTCCCTCCCTCCCTCCCTCCCTCCCTCCCTCCCTCCCTCCCTCCCTCCCTCCCTCCCTCCCTCCCTCCCTCCCTCCCCTCCCTCCCTCCCTATCATCTACTCTCCTCTCCCCTCCTTCTCTCTCCCTCCCTCTCTTCTCCTCTCCCCTCCTCTCACTCCACCCATCCCTCCCTCCCTCCCTCCCTCCCTCCCTCCCTCCCTCCCTCCCTCCCTCCCTCCCTCCTCCCTCCCTCCCTCCCTCCCTCCTCCCTTCCTTCCCCTCCTCCCTCCCTCCCTCCCTCCCTCCCTCCCTCCCTCCCTCCCTCCCTCCCTCCCTCCCTCCCTTCCTCCCTCCCTCCCTCCCTCTATCATCTACTCTCCTCTCCCTCCTTCTCTCTCCTCCCTCTCTTCTCCTCTCCCCTCCTCTCACTCCACCCATCCCTCCACCCATCCCTCCCTCCCTCCACCCCTCCCTCCCTCCCTCCCTCCCTCCCTCCATCATCTACTCTCCTCTCCCCTCCTTCTCTCTCCCTCCCTCTCTTCTCCTCTCCACTCCCTCTCACTCCACCCATCCCTCCACCCACCCATCCCTCCCTCCCTCCCTCCCTCCCTCCCTCCCTCCCTCCCTCCTCCCTCCCTCCCTCCCTCCCTCCCTCCTCCCTCCCTCCCTCCCTCCCTTCCCTTCCCTCCTCCCTCCCTCCCTCCTCCTCCCTCCCTCCCTCCCTCCCTCCCTTCCTCCCTCCCTCCCTTCCTTCCCTCCCTCCTCCCTCCTCCCTCCCTCCCTCCCTCCCTCCCTCCCTCCCTTACTGGATCTTCATTGTCCTGTTCTGGGTAAATGTAGACCTCTGTCATGGATGAAGGAGGGTGTGAAGGAGACCAGACATAACACACACACACACACTATTCATTTACTATCCATGTGGATGATGATGATGATGATGATGAAGGGCCCAAATATAGTCCACTATGTAGGGAATAGGGTGCCATTTGGGACTCATTAAGAGAGCAGTGTTGAAAGCTGTAGCAGGAGATGGGTTATTTATTGTGTCTAGGTAGAAGGAGTGGGAGTTTGGAGGACACACACACACACACACGCAAACACACGCTCTCTTTATCCTCCTGACTGGGTAAAAGATTGAAAGTAATGTGAGTCTTATTCAGCACATTTAGTTGTTGTTTGCTTTTCTAAAGTCTACCAACCTTACCAGCAGGCATGCCAGATAAGATAGTTAGACAAGCTAGCTACTCTGACTTGATTGATAGCCTGAAATGGCTTCTTGGTAGCTAGTTATGAGGTTGGGAGATTGGGAACCTATCTGGGCTAGCTAAAGACAACTTCATACAATTGTCAGGTGGCTAGTTGTATTACAGAGAAACAACTACAACAAAATGAAACAACAAAATTATTATTATTGGCATGACACCTCTGCATACACACAAACACACACACACACACACACACACACACACACACACACACACACACACAAGGTGTCACGCCCTGGCTCTGGGGACTCTTGTATGTTGAGCCAGGGTGTGAGTTTTCTTTGTTTGTATCTAGCTCTTTCGTTTCTAGGTTGGCCAGTGTGGTTCTCAATCAGAGGCAACGTGTATCAGCTGTTGCTTGTTGTCTCTGATTGGGAACCATACTTAGGTAGCCTGTTTCCCACAGTGTTTGTGGGATCTTGTTCCAGTGTAGGTTTGTGTTTGAACCGAGGACGTCACGTATCGTTTTGTTCGTGTGATCATCATCATTAAATAAAAGTATGTTCGCCTTCCACGCTGCGCCTTGGTCCTCTGTATCCGACGATCGTGACAGAAGATCCCACCAAAACTGGACCAAGCAGCGTGTCCAGGAGCCATCGCCAGAGGTAACTCTAGCAGATATCCACCTCGACTGGGTCAAGCAGCCAACGCCAGAGGTATCTCTAGCGGATATCCACCTCGACTGGGTCAAGCCGCGTGAGGAGGAGAGAGGCTGGACTTGGAAGCAGAGGAGCGAAAGTCTGGCGAGAGCTATGGAGGCCTGGCCCACGGGGAGGAGAGACGCCCAGACATTTTTTAGGGGGGGGCTCACGCCGTGGACGACGGGGCAGCAGGAGGCCGCCAGGTTACGGGAGTCACTGGTCACCAGGGGGAAGGAGGATGTAGAGGCACGGCGAGAGGTACTGGGGTGTGTTGCCAGTCCGGTCCGTTCCTGATCCCCATGTAGGGCCAGTGGTGTGTGTTCCCAGTACGGTTCGGCCCGTTCCTGCTCCCCGCACCGAGCCTGTGGTGCGCGTCGCCAGCCCGGTCCGGCCCATTCCTGCTCCCCGCACCAAGCCTGTGGTGCGCTCCGTCAGCCCGGTCTGGCCCATTCCTGCTCCCCGCACCAAGCCTGTGGTGCACGTCGCCAGCCCGGCCCGGCCCGCTCCTGCTCCCCGCACCAAGTCAGTGGTGCGCTTCGTCAGCCCGGTCCAGCCCGCTCCTGCTCCCCACACCAAGTCAGTGGTGCGCTTCGTCAGCCCGGCCCGGCCCGTTCCTGCTCCCGCACCAAGCCAGTGGTGCGCTGCCAGCCCGGTCCAGCCCGTTCCTGCTCCCCGCACCAAGCCAGTGGTGCGCTTCGTCAGCCCGGTCCGGCCCGTTCCTGCTCCCCACACCAAGCCAGTGGTGCGCTTCGTCAGCCCGGTCCGGCCCGTTCCTGCTCCCCACACCAAGCCAGTGGTGCGCTTCGTCAGCCCGGTCCGGCCCGTTCCTGCTCCCCGCACCAAGCCAGTGGTGTGCGTCGTCAGTCCGGCACAGCCCGTGCCTGTTCCACCGGTGCCTGGTCCGGCACCGGTCAGCTGCTCCACTCCGGAGCTAGAGCAATCCGCTCCACCAGTGTTCAGTCCAGCTCCGGCCAGCAGGGCCAGACCGGACCAGGGGTACTTTGGGGGGTTAGAGAGGGAGTGGGGATCATGCCCGGAGCCGGATCCACCGCCGAGGCAGAGTGCCCACCCAGTCCCTCCCCTGTGGTGTTTGGTTGGCACGGTCGGAGTCCGCGCCTTTGGGGGGGGGGTACTGTCACGCCCTGGCTCTGGGGACTCTTGTATGTTGAGCCAGGGTGTGAGTTTTCTTTGTTTGTATCTAGCTCTTTCGTTTCTAGGTTGGCCAGTGTGGTTCTCAATCAGAGGCAACGTGCATCAGCTGTTGCTTGTTGTCTCTGATTGGGAACCATACTTAGGTAGCCTGTTTCCCACAGTGTTTGTGGGATCTTGTTCCAGTGTAGGTTTGTGTTTGAACCGAGGGCGTCACGTATCGTTTTGTTGTTTTGTTCGTGTGATCATCATTAAATAAAAGTATGTTCGCCTTCCACGCTGCGCCTTGGTCCTCTGTATCCGACAATCGTGACACAAGGCAGAAGGAAAGGAGAGGTAGTAGGAGGATGTTGTGTGTAAAACAAGTCCTCACAGAGAGTTGATGATTCATGACTGATTATTTCCTTTATTTATTTACCCTGATTCCCTGTGTCATGCTGGGTTTTATAGTTACACAACATAAACAAAGAGTTAGGGGGAGAGAGAGAGACTTATGTTAGGTTTTTGCGGAGCTGAATATGTTCCCTGGGTCGTTCTTTTTACTGTGCTCTGCACCCGGAGTTCCTCCCTCCCTCCCTCTCAGTTTGTTGTGTAGCAGGTCTCATTTATGTTTGATAGCTGGTGACTCAGACAGGAACTCAGGTGTGTTTGGAAGCGGAATGCGGTCGCGGTGTCTCAATAGTCTAGATCCACCTCCTGTTCTCTCCTCCTGTCCTCTCCTCCTGTCCTCCTGTTCTCTCCTCCTGTTCTTTCCTCCTGTTCTCTCCTCCTGTTCTTTCCTCCTGTCCTCTCCTCCTGTTCTTTCCTCCTGTCCTCTCCTCCTGTTCTTTCCTCCTGTCCTCTCCTCCTGTTCTCTCCTCCTGTTTTCACCTCCTGTTCTGTTCTCTCCTCCTGTCCTCCTGTTCTCTCCTCCTGTTCTTTCCTCCTGTCCTCTCCTCCTGTTCTTTCCTCCTGTCCTCTCCTTCTGTTCTTTCCTCCTGTCCTCTCCTCCTGTTCTCTCCTCCTGTTTTCACCTCCTGTTCTGTTCTCTCCTCCTGTCCTCCTGTCCTCTCCTCCTGTTCTCTCCTCCTGTTCTTTCCTCCTGTCCACTCCTCCTGTCCTCTCCTCCTGTCCTCTCCTCCTGTCCTCTCTTCCTGTCCTCTCCTCCTGTCCTCCTGTCCTTCAACTGCACTTATGTGACAAACAAAACACAGGACACGTGCAAGCAAAATGGTGGAAACTCCCTCCAGCCAATGATTACACCCATCCAATGCCTTTAAATCCATGACAGTAAGTATGCAAGTGCACACTTTTGGGAAAAGAGTGCAATTTGGGATTCACACAAGGAGAGGACCTCAAGGTGAAGGGGACCTTGGTTTGCCTCCACGGGGATAAACCTTGTTACCTAGCAACAGCACGCCCTATGCCGTCTGCCCCGAGGGCCTGGCACTCTCTCTCACCCCTGGACGTGGTGTTTGTGTCTGTGTGTGGGTGTGTTCACCAGAGAAATCAGAAATACAGACATTTTTATCCTACAACAAACATGATATAGAGGAGATGGACCCACTGGTTGCCCTCTACAGTACGTAAAATGTATGCACGCATGACTGTAAGTCACTTTGGATAAAAGTGTCTGCTAAATGGCATACGTTACAGTGGCTTGCGAAAGTATTCACGCCCCCTTGGCATTTTTCCAATTTTGTTGCCTTACAACCTGGAATTAAAATTGATTTTTGGGGGGGGTTTGTATCATTTGATTTACACAACATGCCTACCACTTTGAAGATGCAAAATAATTATTATTGTGAAACAAACAAGAAATAAGACAAAAAAACTGAAACCTTGAGCGTGCATAACTATTCACCCCCCAAAGTCAATACTTTGTAGAGGCACCTTTTGCAGCAATTACAGCTGCAAGTCTCTTGGGGTATGTCTCTATAAGCTTGGCACATCTAGCCACTGGGATTTTTGCCCATTCTTCAAAGCAAAATTGCTCCAGCTCCTTCAAGTTGGATGGGTTCCGCTGGTGTACAGCAATCTTTAAGTCATACCACAGATTCTCAATTGGATTGAGGTCTGGGCTTTGACTAGGCCATTCCAATACATTTAAATGTTTCCCCTTAAACCACTCGAGTGTTGCTTTAGCAGTATGCTTAGGGTCATTGTCCTGCTGAAAGGTGAACCTCCGTCCCAGTCTCAAATCTTTGGAAGACTGAAACAGGTTTCCCTCAATAATTTCCCTGTATTTAGCGCCATCCATCATTCCTTCAATTCTGACCAGGATGAAAAACATCCCCACAGCATGATGCTGCCACCACCATGCTTCAGTGTGGGGATAGTGTTCTCGGGGTGATGAGAGGTGTTGGGTTTGCGCCAGACATAGCGTTTTCCTTGATGGCCAAAAAGCTCAATTTTAGTCTCATCTGACCAGAGTACCTTCTTCCATATGTTTGGGGAGTCTCCCACATGCCTTTTGGCGAACACCAAACGTGTTTGCTTATTTTTTTCTTTAAGCAATGGCTTTTTTCTTGCCACTCTTCCGTAAAGCCCAGCTCTGTGGAGTGTACGGCTTAAAGTGGTCCTATGGACATATACTCCAATCTCCGCTGTGGAGCTTTGCAGCTCCTTCAGGGTTATCTTTGGTCTCTTTGTTGCCTCTCTGATTAATGCCCTCCTTGCCTGGTCTGTGCGTTTTTGTGGGCGGCCCTCTCTTGGCAGGTTTGTTGTGGTGCCATATTCTTTCCATTTTTTAATAATGGATTTATTGGTGCTCCGTGGGATGTTCAAAGTTTCTGATATTTTTTTATAACCCAACCCTGATCTGTACTTATCCACAACTTTGTCCCTGACCTGTTTGGAGAGCTCCTTGGTCTTCATGGTGCCACTTGCTTGGTGGTGCCCCTTGCTTAGTGGTGTTGCAGACTCTGGGGCCTTTCAGAACAGGAAAAAGTATTTGATCCCCTGCTGATTTTGTACGTTTGCCCACTGACAAAGACATGATCAGTCTATAATTTTAATGGTAGGTTTATTTGAACAGTAAGAGACAGAATAACAACAAAAAAATCCAGAAAAAGGCATTTCAAAAATGTTATAAATTGATTTGCATTTTAATGAGGGAAATAAGTATTTGACCCCTCTGCAAAACATGACTTAGTACTTGGTGGCAAAACCCTTATTGGCAATCACAGAGGTCAGACATTTCTTGTAGTTGGCCACCAGGTTTGCACACATCTCAGGAGGGATTTTGTTCCACTCCTCTTTGCAGATCTTCTTCAAGTCATTAAGGTTTCGAGGCTGACGTTTGGCAACTCGAACCTTCAGCTCCCTGCACAGATTTTCTATGGGATTAAGGGCTGGAGACTGGCTAGGCCACTCCAGGACTTTAATGTGCTTCTTCTTGAGCCACTCCTTTGTTGCCTTGGCCGTGTGTTTTGGGTCATTGTCATGCTGGAATACCCATCCACGACCCATTTTCAATGCCCTGGCTGAGGGAAGGAGGTTCTCACCCAAGATTTGACGGTACATGGCCCCGTCCATCGTCCCTTTGATGCGGTGAAGTTGTCCTGTCCCCTTAGCAGAAAAACACCCCGAAAGCATAATGTTTCCACCTCTATGTTTGACGGTGGGGATTGTGTTCTTGGGGTCATAGGCAGCATTCCTCCTCTGAATCATACAGATGTTCATTGACAAACTTCAGACGGCCCTGTATATGTGCTTTCTTGAGCAGGGGGACCTTGCGTGCGCTGCAGGATTTCAGTGATTCACGGCGTAATGTGTTACCAATTGTTTTCTTGGTGACTATGGTCCCAGGATCTTGGAGGGCTGGTGGCATGGCGGTTGGTAGCTTGGGCCGGTGGCTGATGGATCGCTGGTTCAGTTCCCCGTTTTTGACCTTGTGGGAGATCTGTCAACGTGCCCTTGAGCAGGGTGTTGACTCTGGTTACTTTCTGTGTGTCGCTCTGGATGGGAGTCTGTTAGATTACCAATATGATGTAGTTGTTGAGCGGCTTCACTGCAAGTATATTGTATGTTTTAAATATTCAATTAAAAATAATTAATAATAATAATAAGCCATCACCTACAGAGAGATGAACCTGGAGAAGTGTCCCCTAAGCAAGCTGGTCCTGGGGCTCTGTTCACAAACACAAACAGACCCCACAGAGCCCCAGGACAGCAACACCATTAGACCCAACCAAATCATGAGAAAACAAAAAGATAATTACTTGACACATTGGAAAGAATTAACAAAAAAACAGAGCAAACTAGAATGCTATTTGGCCCCAAACAGAGAGTACACATCGGCAGAATACCTGACCACTGTGACTGACCCAAAATTATGGAAAGCTAATGACTATGTGCAGACTCAGTGAGCATAGCCTTGCTATTGAGAAAGGCCACCGTCGGCAGACCTGGCTCTCAAGAGAAGACAGGCTATGTGCACACTGCCCACAAAATGAGGTGGAAACTGAGCTGCACTTCCTAACCTCCTGCCAAATGTATGACCATATTAGAGACACATACTTCCCTCAGATTACACAGACCCACAAAGAATTTGAAAACAATTTGGATAAACTCCCATATCTATTGGGTGAAATACCACAGTGTGCCATCACAGCAGCAAGATTTGTGACCTGTTGCCACAAGAAAAGGGCAAACAGTGAAGAACAAACACCATTGTAAATACAACCCATATTTATGTTTATTAATTTTCCTTTTTGTACTTTAACTATTTGCACATCATGATGAGACGTAGCAGTATAATATCTAATGTCTTGTCAACACTCTCTGTTTTTCACTAGAACACATACAACAGGATTTTTCAAACTGTATATGCAACTAACCAACACCTCTCCCCTCTCCTCTCTCCCCCTCTCTCCCCTTGTCTCCCCCCTCTCTCCTCCCTCCTCCCGCCATCAAGTGTACGGCCACAACATGAAGAGCAGTAATGATTTTGTGGGGAGGATCGTGATTGGCCAGTTCTCCACGGGTCCCCCTGAGACCTCCCACTGGCGCCACCTGTTGGCCAGTCAGAGAACTCCGGTGGAACAGTGGCACAGCCTGCGCTCACGGGCAGAGTGCGACCGCGTCTCCCCCGCCTCGCTGGAGGTCACATGATGGAGCTGGAGAGGGGTCATGGGTCAGGGGTTAGGGGTCAGAGGTCAGGAGGAGAGGTATAAGATCAAAGTGTTGAGGTACACAGTAGGAAAGAGGAAGATGAAAGGGGGTTAGAGGTTAGGGGTCAGAGGTCAGCAGGAGAGGTATAAGCTCAAAGTGTTGAGGTGCACAGTAGGAAAGAGGAAGATGAAAGGGGGTTAGGGGTTAGAGGTCGGGGGTTTCATGTCAGGGAGGTAGGAGGTGAGGAAAGGGGGTTAGAGGTTTCGTTTTGGTATAAAATATGTGAGGATGCAAGAGAGAGAGAGAGAGAGAGAGAGAGAAAGAGAGAGCGAGAGAAGAGACAGGGACACAGAGAGAGAAAAGAGAGGGACACAGAGAGAGAAGGGAGAGGGACAAAGAGGGAGGAGAGAGAGAGAGAGAGAGAGAGAGAGAGAGAGAGAGAGAGAGAGAGAGAGAGAGAGAGAGAGAGAGAGAGAGAGAGAGAGAGAGAGACAGAGAGAGAGAGAGAGAGAGAAAAGAGAGAGAGAGAGAGAGAAGAGAGAGAGAGAAGAGACAGAGAAGAGACAGAGAAGAGAGAGAGAAGAGAGAGAGAGAGGGAGAGAGAGAGCGAGAGAGAGAGAGAGGGAGAGAGAGAGAGCGAGGGAGAGAGAGGGAGAGAGAGAGCGAGAGAGAGAGAGAGAGAGAGAGAGAGAGAGAGGGAGAGAGAGAAGGGGAGACAGAGGTCAAGGCCACAAGCAGGGCCGGATTAAGAAATCATAGGCCGGGGCTTAGATATTGCACAACATTTTTTTGTGAGCCTAAAAGTAAAGACATCATTTAACTGTAAAAATGGTTGGCGGTTGCAGTAAAAAAGAAAATAATATATATACATTTCCATTTTCCCAGCCTCAAGGGCCCCCTACGGGCTTGGGCCCCGGGGCTTCAGCCCCTGTAAGCCCCTGCATCAATCAGGCCCTGCCAACAAGATGATCCATCTTCAGCTCTCCAAAATGGCTGCCTCTCTTCCCCCTCACCTTCCTGACTGACCTCCTAGCCTCCTAGCAGTGTGACCAGATGGCACCCTATTCCCTATTTAGTGCACTACATTTGACCAGAGTCCTATGGGCCCCTCCTCCCTATGGGCCCCAGTCAAAAGTAATCCACTACATAGTTAATAGACAGACAGACTATCCCTGGAAAGTTGCCCTCTGGGCTACAAATTTTTCACATTGATACGATCAGACGGGAGAGGAGAACAATCCCCTTATCATCATCATACCTGGCTTTCTGCTGCTGACTGGAACACTGGGTTACCAGGTGCCCTGCTACACTGACTGGGTTACCAGGTGCCCTGCTACACTGACTGGGTTACCAGGTGCCCTGCTACACTGACTGGGTTACCAGGTGCCCCCTTCACTGACTGACTGACTGGAACACTGGGTTACCAGGTGCCCACTACTTGGCATGGTCCATCATGGGCCTGTATAAAAATAGTTTCCTAAGCCCTAACTCAGCTGTATTGGGTTACCAGGTGCCTAACCCAGCTGTATTGGGTTACCAGGTGCCCTAACCCAGCTGTATTGGGTTACCAGGTGCCCTAACCCAGCTGTATTGGGTTACCAGGTGCTCTAACCCAGCTGGATTGGTTTACCAGGTGCTCTAACCCAGCTGGATTGGTTTACCAGGTGCCCTAACCCAGCTGTATTGGGTTACCAGGTGCCCTAACTCAGCTGTATTGGGTTTCCAGGTGCCTGTGGTGCTAGCATGGTCGTAGTGTCTCAGTGCTTACAGACTGGCGCTAACACAGGTACAGTGGACTGACTCCCTAGGTTGAAACCATGCCTCTACTCTTTACAATGTTCAACACATTGTGTGCGTCCAAAATGGCACCCTATTCCCTACACAGTGCACTACTGTGCCCTGGTCAAAGGTAGTGCACTATTTAGGTAATAGGGTGCTATTTTGATTTGGGATACAGCCATTAACTGATAAAAAAGTGTATGTTCTCTGAAGTGGTTAACTAACTAACGGTTGCTGATAATCAGTGGTTTGAAGCAGTTGGAGGGGGATTCAAACTTTATTCTCTGTGGAAATCATAGAGTTGGATAGAGGGCTCATCCTCACATCTGTGACACAATGGCTTCTGTGACAGCATGGGCATCGCCATAGAGGGCTTGCTCCATTTTAGAGTAGTTTATTCTACTACTACTTCTATGAGTCAGTGAACAAACTGAAAGGGTGCATACTGTCCCCTGGAGGGTGTTGTCTGAGCAGGCATAAAGCCAAGGTTGGTGATATACTGTCCCCTGGAGGGTGTTTAATGAACAGGCATAAAGCCAAGGTTGGTGATATACTGTCCCCTGGAGGGTGTTGTCTGAACAGGTATAAAGCCAAGGTTGGTGATATACTGTCCCCTGGAGGGTGTTGTCTGAACAGGTATAAAGCCAAGGTTGGTGTTTTACTGTCCCCTGGAGGGTGTTGTCTGAACAGGTATAAAGCCAAGGTTGGTGTTTTACTGTCCCCTGCAGTTGTGGAATGTTTGCTAAGGAGTATAATTAATTGGCTGATCAGTCCTGCTGACCTGGATGGAATTCTGTAATCCTTTCCTAACCCATAGCAAGTCCCAGCCAGTTGACTACTTTAAAATGGTGAATGTCCTAGGCTCTGCCCATGCTACAACTGGCTTTGTGGAGCTAGAGCTGTCAATCCAAGTCTATGGTGGAAATATCGCCGCTGTTTCTGCTGTGGTTCTAGTTGGAGACAATCAGACACGCACGCACACACACACACACACACACACACACACACACACACACTCTACTCTACTGTACTCTACAGTACTGTACTCTACTGCATAACTCCTGTCCTTGAGGGCCACAATGGCTATTGGTTTTCATTTGTTCTCTTGCCAGGCTTATAGGAAACACACACAGCTCAAGAAGAAACTACTTCCTGGTCAACATAAGTCATTGATCAATTGATATATTTAATGCGTCAATTGGTTACAAGATTTTCTCTTGCTCGAGTTCATTGAGTTCAACTCATTAATAGTCAGTAGGATGAAAGCGATAAACAAACCTGTATTACAGCAGTGCCCCTAGAGGTTTGTACTGGTATGGCAGCCGGTGCAGTACCAGCCGGTGCAGTACCAGCCGGTGCAGTACCAGCCGGTGCAGTACCAGCCGGTGCAGTACCAGCCGGTGCAGTACCAGCCGGTGCAGTACCAGCCGGTGCAGTACCAGCCGGTGCAGTACCAGCCGGTGCAGTATCTATCAGTGTCCCCTCTAGCCTTTCTGTGTTACCAAGTCTCTACTGTTTTCACCTGCAGAATCAATGTAACGTCTGCATTCCAAATGGCACTCTATTCCCTATGTAGCGCAGTGCTTTTGATCAGAGCCCCATAGGTTTACCTGCATAGGTCTAAAGTAGTGCACCATACAGGGAACAGGGTGCCATTTGGGACACATTCTTTATGTTTCTGTCCAATACTCTATCAAGCCTGGTTTAGCTTTACAGTGAAGATTATATTACAAGTGGTGATAAATACTAAATATACTGTGCCAGTGAATATAATTATTTATTTATTTATTTATTTTCTGTAAAATTGATGCATATATATTATATATATATATTTATCTCAGAATAGTTTTTCTGTGTATATATTTATGGCCTTTTCTGCTGTTAAGGAAAACGAAAATTGAACAAATCGACGTAAACGTAGTTAGATAACGCAGTTAGATAACGTAGTTAGGTATTGTACAAAACGAAAGAGAATAGTCAAACTAGAAGAACTGATTGTGTGTCGTCAAACTTTCAGAACAGGTTTTTAAACACCGTTTTTTTCTCTCTCTCAAAGTTTCACAGCTTTAAATTCTAGGACCAAATAAGTAGTAATTTCATTGAGCTCGGTCACTATAAACACAGGATGCATCCCAAATGCCACCCTATTGCCTGTGTAGTACACAATTGCACGTAGGGCTCTATAGGGACCCCCTGTCAAAAGTAGTGCACTATAGAGTGACCCCCCTGTCAAAAGTAGTGCACTACTATATAAGGAATAGGGTGCCATTTGGCATGCATGCACCGTGTCGTCCTCATTGGTCTAGCTCTTTGTGAAAAGCTACTCTTGTGTGTCTTTAGAGATGTGGTACGGATCAACTGTACATCGCTGGTCACGGCACTAAGGGACTTCACCTACAGCTCTACCTATGGACATTAACTATAGCAGGGTTGGGGTGGGGTGGGGTTGTTCCTACAGGAGCTGAGCTGGTAAACGCTGCTCGAGGTGCTGACTAACGCAATAGCAAACTTTGTCAAAAGGAAGAGTCGTACTGCTTGACAAAGTAGACTTGACGTTGTCATTAGACACTGAGTTAAGGTCAGCGTGTGTTTGCTCTCCTAATGGTAAAGGTCAGGATTTGGGGGAGGGGAAACTGATCCTAGAACTATGCCTAAGGGCAAGTTCAACCTGGAACAACTAGGAGTCCAGCTAAACTACACTCCCTTCCTGCATTTAGCCTACATCTCCCACGATGCACCTGTTTGAAGGCCTTTCCTGTGTGACCAGCGTTTTCCCTTTAAAGACCCTGCATCAGTGTAATGTCATGGTTTTAGCTCCTTCCTGTCTAACTCACTAGGGTTTATTACAGTTATGTCCCAAATAGCACCCTATTCCCTATAAAGGGTACCCTGTGGGCTCTGGTCAAAAGCAGTACACTATATTGGGAATAGGGTGCTATTTGGGATACAGACGATGTGTTGTGGTCTGTGTGTATGTCAGTGGTCTGCCATGTGGAACTGATGATATTTGGTCTCTGTTTTGTACTGTTTCATTGAGTATAAACACATGTTCTGGTGGTACAATCGCTGTCAAGTGCAATTGGTCCTTTGTTGTTGAAGACGGAAATCTGGGGGCCGTATTAACGTGTCAAGCGTCTCACAGTAGAAGTGCTGATCTGAGATCAGTTTAGCCTTTTAAATATCAATGAATAGGATTATTTGGACAGGGGATCTGACCCTAGATCAGCGCTTCTACTTTGAGAGACTTGATATTTACAGCCCCTGGTCATTATAGTCACAATGTCGCTGTGTCTGACCCAAAGCAATATTTCCTGTGTTAACTGTTTGACATATCTCTGTACTGGATGTCCTGGCACAGTGGATGTTTAAAGATTGGATGTTTGTTAATAGTAAGATATACATATGCATAGACATACACATGCTTACTTACCTCTTCCACCACTCCCAGACCTATCCACCACTCCCAGACATGACCTCTTCCACCACTCCCAGACATGACCTCTTCCACCACTCCCAGACATGACCTCTTCCACCACTCCCAGACATTACCTCTTCCACCACTCCCAGACATTACCTCTTCCACCACTCCCAGACATGACCTCTTCCACCACTCCCAGACATTACCTCTTCCACCACTCCCAGACATTACCTCTTCCACCACTCCCAGACATTACCTCTTCCACCACTCCCAGACCTTTGTGATGTTTCCATATCAAAGTTGTCGTTTTGCATCCAATAAAACACCAAATAAAGCTAAATGGTTGTGCAATGATGAATCTGTGTGTGTGTGTGTTTGTGTGTGTGTGCGGGGGGTGTCAGCTTAACCTCTTCATGGAACTAACAGCTACGGGTCAAACACAACATGACCATATTGTGTGTGTGTGTGCATGCGCGTGTGTGTGTGTGTGTGTGTGTGTGTGTGTGTGTGTGTGTGTGTGTGTGTGTGTGTGTGTGTGTGTGTGCGCGTGTGTGTGTGAGTGCATGCGTGTGTGTGTGTGTGCATGCGTGTGTGTGTGTGTGTGTGTGTGTGTGTGTGTGTGAGTGTGTGTGTGCATGCGTGCGTGTGTGTGTGTGTGTGTGTGTGCGTGTGTGGACGTTCCGGTTGTTTTGATTGGAGAGGAATGCCAATGCTTAGAGGAGGAGGGGAAGGGCACGGACACTGACACACACACACACTGTCACGCCCTGACTCAAGGGACGTTTATTTGTTGAGTCAGGATGTGTATATTCCGTGTTGTGTTTGTTCATTGTTATAGAATCTATGATGTGTAGATCTATGTTGGCCGGGGTGGTTCCCAATCAGAGGCAGCTGTAGCTCGTTGTCTCTGATTGGGGACCATACTTAGGCAGCCTTTTGGCACGAGTTAGTTGTGGGATCTTGTTCCGTGTAAGGTATGTTGTGTGTATGCTACCTTGGACTTCACGTTTCGTTTGTTGTTTTGTCGTGTGTTTAGTCGTTAATAAATATGAATGCATATCACGCTGCGCCTTGGTCCTTCTCGTTCATGAACGATCGTGACACACACACACACACACACACACACACACAGGGAGATGTGACATATCACTCTGCCACAGAGCTAAGGAATTCCCTCCTGGATGAGAGAATACTGGGAACCAGCTGAGACAGGGCTACTCACACACACACAGACACACTTTTTCTGTCCCTGTTTTGTTTGGGGGGAATTTTCTGAAGGTCGAGTTGCCAGATTGGGTTCAAACCTCCTTAATCTCCCCCTCCCTCAGCCTCACACCTTCCAGGTCACTAACTGGTCGATCTGTACTGACAACCCACCTCTCAGGCTAAACTGCCCCTCTTACAATAGACAAGACAACACATAGCCTGCTGCTTCCCCGAATGGCAACCCATTTGCTTTGTAGTGCGCTACTTTTCAACAGAGCCCTACGGGTCTTTTAGGGTGGACTTTGTGACGCACACATACACAACTCGCTACACTTTTAAAAAAACTCCTTGCCTCTTACCCACTACATGTGTAGTAAATACGGTGGTGTGGTATCTAACTTGCTGTGCTTCCCATTCACTCTATAGTGGATTTGCTTAGCTTAATAAACTAAAGTGGAACTGGCAAGAGCAGTGTGTTCTTGTCTTTTTAGTGGACTTGCTTAGCTTAATAAACTAAAGTGGTCCTGGCAAGAGTAGCGTGTTCTTGTTTTTTTAGTGGATTTGCTTAGCTTAATAAACTAAAGTGGTACTGGCAAGAGCAGCGTGTTGTTGTCTTTTTAGTGGACTTGCTTAGCTTAATAAACTAAAGTGGTACTGGCAAGAGCAGCGTTTTGTTGTCTTTTTAGTGGACTTGCTTAGCTTAATGAACTAAAGTGGTACTGGCAAGAGCAGCGTGTTGTTGTCTTTTTAGTGGACTTGCTTAGCTTAATGAACTAAAGTGGTACTGGCAAGAGCAGCGTGTTGTTGTCTTTTTAGTGGATTTGATTAGCTTAATAAACTAAAGTGGTACTGGCAAGAGCAGCGTGTTGTTGTCTTTTTAGTGGACTTGCTTAGCTTAATGAACTAAAGTGGTACTGGCAAGAGCAGCGTGTTGTTGTCTTTTTAGTGGATTTGCTTAGCTTAATAAACTAAAGTGGTACTGGCGAGAGCAGCGTGTTCTTGTCTTTTTAGTAAATACTTGCAAAATAGAACAGTGTTAAGTCCTATGTAACTACCTAGTGGTTCTATATTTTACCTGGTATAAGGCTATTTACCAAATGTGTTGTTGCTAAGGCTGCGTGTGTGATGGAGAAGGGACTCAAGAGTCAAGACACAAAACAACCACAGTCTGTTTTTTTAATTAAATGTATTAAAGAATTGATCAACATCTTGATAACTGGTCCTGCATTTACTACATTACAAGTACATATAAACATTCACACGTACACAGCAACAAAAACTGTCTCAAATAGCACACTATTCTCCTTACAGTACACTACTGTTGGCCTGAGCCACATAGAGCTCTGGCACAAAGTAGTGCCCTACATAGGGAATAGGGTTCCATTTGAGACTTGAGAAAACATCAAAGTATCTTAGTGGTAACAGGGATGCAGGGTGAAGAGGTGAGGAGGAGAACGCAACAGACTGCTGAGGCAACGGCCGCTTCCCAAATGGAACACTATTCCATCTCCAACTTCTCCAACATACAGTGGGGAAAAAAAGTATTTAGTCAGCCACCAATTGTGCAAGTTCTCCCACTTAAAAAGATGAGAGAGGCCTGTAATTTTCATCATAGGTAAACGTCAACTATGACAGACAAAAATAGAAAAAAAAATCCAGAAAATCACATTGTAGGATTTTTTATGAATTTATTGGCATATGATGGTGGAAAATAAGTATTTGGTCAATAACAAAAGTTTCTCAATACTTTGTTATATACCCTTTGTTGGCAATGACACAGGTCAAACGTTTTCTGTAAGTCTTCACAAGGTTTTCACACACTGTTGCTGGTATTTTGGCCCATTCCTCCATGCAGATCTCCTCTAGAGCAGTGATGTTTTGGGGGCTGTCGCTGGGCAACACAGACTTTCAACTCCCTCCAAATATTTTCTATGGGGTTGAGATCTGGAGACTGGCTAGGCCACTCCAGGACCTTGAAATGCTTCTTACGAAGCCACTCCTTCGTTGCCCGGGCGGTGTGTTTGGGATCATTGTCATGCTGAAAGACCCAGCCACGTTTCATCTTCAATGCCCTTGCTGATGGAAGGAGGGTTTCACTCAAAATCTCACGATACATGGCCCCATTCATTCTTTCCTTTACACGGATCAGTCGTCCTGGTCCCTTTGCAGAAAAACAGCCCCAAAGCATGATGTTTCCAACCCCATGCTTCACAGTAGGTATGGTGTTCTTTGGATGCAACTCAGCATTCTTTGTCCTCCAAACATGACGAGTTGAGTTTTTACCAAAAAGTTATATTTTGGTTTCATCTGACCATATGACATTCTCCCAATCCTCTTCTGGATCATCCAAATGCACTTCAGACGGGCCTGGACATGTACTGGCTTAAGCAGGGGGACACGTCTCTCACTGCAGGATTTGAGTCCCTGGCGGCGTAGTGTGTTACTGATGGTTGGCTTTGTTACTTTGGTCCCAGCTCTCAGCAGGTCATTCACTAGGTCCCCCCGTGTGGTTCTGGGATTTTTGCTCACCGTTCTTGTGATCTTTTTGACCCCACGGGGTGAGATCTTGCATGGAGCCCCAGATCGAGGGAGATTATCAGTGGTCTTGTATGTCTTCCATTTCCTAATAATTGCTCCCACAGTTGATTTCTTCAAACCAAGCTGCTTACCTGTTGCAGATTCAGTCTTCCCAGCCTGGTGCAGGTCTACAATTTTGTTTTTGGTGTCCTTTGACAGCTCTTTGGTCTTGGCCATTGTGAAGTTTGGAGTGTGACTGTTTGAGGTTGTGGACAGGTGTCTTTTATACTGATAACAAGTTCAAACAGGTGCCATTAATACAGGTAACGAGTGGAGGACAGAGGAGCCTCTTAAAGAAGAAGTTACAGGTCTGTGAGAGCCAGAAATCTTGCTTGTTTGTAGGTGACCAAATACTTATTTTCCACCATAATTTGCAAATAAATTCATTAAAAATCCTACAATGGGATTTTCTGGATTTTTTTTTCTCAATTTGTCTGTCATAGTTGACGTGTACCTATGATGAAAATTACAGGCCTCTCTCATCTTTTTAAGTGGGAGAACTTGCACAATTGGTGGCTGACTAAATACTTTTTTGCCCCACTGTACCTACTCTATGAAGAGAACAGTAAAGGAGCGATGGAGGGAAGGAAGGAGGGATGGAGGGAAGGAGGGAAGGAAGGAGGGAAGGAGGGAAGGAGGGAGGGATGGAAGAAAGGATGGAGGGAAGGAAGGAGGGATGGAGGGAGGGATGGAGGGAAGGAGGGAAGGAAGGAAGGAGGGAAGGAAGGAGGGATGGAGGGAGGGATGGAGGGAAGGAGGGAAGGAAGGAGGGATGGAGGGAAGGAGGGAGGGATGGAAGAAAGGATGGAGGGAAGGAAGGAGGGAGGGATGGAGGGAAGGAGGGAAGGAAGGAGGGAAGGAAGGAGGGATGGAGGGAAGGAAGGAGGGATGGAGGGAAGGAGGGAAGGAAGGAGGGATGGAGGGAAGGAGGGAAGGAAGGAGGGATGGAGGGAAGGAGGGAAGGAAGGAGGGATGGAGGGAAGGAGGGAAGGAAGGAGGGATGGAGGGAAGGAGGGAGGGATGGAAGAAAGGATGGATGGATGGAGGGAGGGATGGAGGGAAGGAGGGAAGGAAGGAGGGATGGAGGGAAGGAGGGAGGGATGGAAGAAAGGATGGAGGGAAGGAAGGAGGGATGGAGGGAGGGATGGAGGGAAGGAGGGAAGGAAGGAGGGAAGGAAGGAGGGATGGAGGGAAGGAAGGAGGGATGGAGGGAAGGAAGGAGGGAAGGAAGGAGGGATGGAGGGAAGGAGGGAAGGAAGGAGGGATGGAGGGAAGGAGGGAGGGATGGAAGAAAGGATGGAGGGAAGGAAGGAGGGAGGGATGGAGGGAAGGAGGGAAGGAAGGAGGGAAGGAAGGAGGGATGGAGGGAAGGAAGGAGGGATGGAGGGAAGGAGGGAAGGAAGGAGGGATGGAGGGAAGGAGGGAAGGAAGGAGGGATGGAGGGAAGGAGGGAAGGAAGGAGGGATGGAGGGAAGGAGGGAAGGAAGGAGGGATGGAGGGGAAGGAGGGAGGGATGGAAGAAAGGATGGATGGATGGAGGGAGGGATGGAGGGAAGGAGGGAAGGAAGGAGGGATGGAGGGAAGGAGGGAGGGATGGAAGAAAGGATGGAGGGAAGGAAGGAGGGATGGAGGGAGGGATGGAGGGAAGGAGGGAAGGAAGGAGGGAAGGAAGGAGGGATGGAGGGAAGGAAGGAGGGATGGAGGGGAAGGAAGGAGGGAAGGAAGGAGGGATGGAGGGAAGGAGGGAAGGAAGGAGGGATGGAGGGAAGGAGGGAAGGAAGGAGGGATGGAGGGAAGGAGGGAGGGATGGAAGAAAGGATGGATGGATGGAGGGAAGGAAGGAGGGTTGATGACTGGCCTTCACATGATAAGTCCCATGTATTCCTCTCTTCTTCTCCTCCTCCTCCTTCTCTCCTCCTCCTCCTCCTCCCGCTCTCTCCCACTCAGTTGATAGAGCATGGCGTTTGCAACACCAGGGTTGTGGGTTCGATTCCCACGGGGGGCCAGTATGAAAAATACAAAAATAATGTATGCACTCACTAACTGTAATTCGCTCTGGATAAGAGCGTCTGCTAAATGACTAAAATGTAAATGTAAAAAATATGTGAGAGAGTGTGTGTGTGTTTGTGTGTGTGTGTGTGTTGGACCCTGGAGGTCTAGTTGTCCAGTGAGGGGATCTTGCACACGAAGGGAAAGGCTTTGTTACAGCTGTTATCATTCCAGGACCTCAGCGCTGTTAGAAACACACACACAGCGCTGTTAGAGACTAAAACAACACTATAACACACTGACTGACTCATCAGCTACGGGCGTGTGTGTGTGTGTGTGTGTGTGTGCCTGCAACGTGTGTGAGCGAGTGTGTGTCTCTGAATCCGTTTATACGACGTCCATGAGTGTGTGTATGCAATGTCCGTGTGTGTGTGTGTGTGTGTGTGTGTGTGTGTGTGACTCATTACGCAGGTGTCTGTTTTGGCACCCAGTTGTCCTAATGATACACACAGTATATTACCCAACAAGGGAGACTGGAGAGTGATTCAGCCTTAACTGGTTATAGAGACCTGGTGTCACAGCAAGGCCTGATGGGGGTTATAGTGGCCTGGTGTCACAGCAAGGCCTGATGGGGGTTATAGAGGCCTGGTGTCACAGCAAGGCCTGATGAGGTTATAGATAATAATAATAATAATAATAATAATAATAATAATATGCCATTTAGCAGACGCTTTTATCCAAAGCGACTTACAGTCATGCGTGCATACATTTTTGTGTATGGGTGGTCCCGGGGATCGAACCTACTACCTTGGCGTTACAAGCGCCGTGCTCTACCAGCTGAGCTACAGAGGACCACATAGATGTCTGGTGTTACAGCAAGGCCTGATGGGGGTTCTAGAGGCCTGGTGTCACAGCAAGGCCTGATGGGGTTATAGAGGCCTGGTGTCACAGCAAGGCCTGATGGGGTTATAGAGGCCTGGTGTCACAGCAAGGCCTGATGGGGTTATAGAGGCCTGGTGTCACAGCAAGGCCTGATGGGGTTATAGATGTCTGGTGTCACAGCAAGGCCTGATGGGGGTTCTAGAGGCCTGGTGTCACAGCAAGGCCTGATGGGGTTATAGAGGCCTGGTGTCACAGCAAGGCCTGATGGGGTTATAGAGGCCTGGTGTCACAGCAAGGCCTGATGGGGGTTCTAGAGGCCTGGTGTCACAGCAAGGCCTGATGGGGTTATAGATGTCTGGTGTCACAGCAAGGCCTGATGGGGTTATAGATGTCTGGTGTCACAGCAAGGCCTGATGGGGTTATAGATGTCTGGTGTTACAGCAAGGCCTGATGGGGGTTATAGAGGCCTGGTGTCACAGCAAGGCCTGATGGGGGTTATAGCCTAAAGGCTCTTTAATGGCCAGGCATGTTTCTCTGAGTTTCTTTACTAGTGTGTGTCCCTGCTATGCGTATGATTGTGAACATGTGTGTGTTCGTGCTTCCTGTGCATATGTGTGTGTGCATTCCTGCATGTGCTTTTGAGCCTCTGTGTGTGTGTTTGATGAGCAGGGACACATACTTGTACAGAAACCAGAGAAACACATTCAAAACAACCAATTAAGAACCTTTACGTCATCCCCTGGCTCAATCATGTCTTATTAAGCACCTTTAGGTCATCCCCTGGCTCAATCATCATATTAAAGAACCTTTAGGTCATCCCCTGGCTCAATCATGTCTTATTAAGCACCTTTAGGTCATCCCCTGGCTCAATCATCATATTAAGCACCTTTAGGTCATCCCCTGGCTCAATCATGTCTTATTAAGCACCTTTAGGTCATCCCCTGGCTCAATCATGTCTTATTAAGCACCTTTAGGTCATCCCCTGGCTCAATCATGTCTTATTAAGAACATTTAGGTCATCCCCTGGCTCAATCATGTCTTATTAAGAACATTTAGGTCATCCCCTGGCTCAATCATGTCTTATTAAGAACCTTTAGGTCATCCCCTGGCTCAATCATGTCTTATTAAGAACCTTTAGGTCATCCCCTGGCTCAATCATGTCTTATTAAGAACCTTTAGGTCATCCCCTGGCTCAATCATGTCTTATTAAGCACCTTTAGGTCATCCCCTGGCTCAATCATGTCTTATTAGGTAAAACACTGTGTGTATGCCTCTTGCTCCTGTGTGTGTCTCACCGCTGTTCTGCCTGTACCAGATCTCGACACAGTCTTCCTCTTCAGGGATGCGGTGTACGCCATCGTCAGGCTGGTTGCCATCCCAGTAGCTGTATTCATAGTTACTGCCGTCGGTCCACTCCAGAGTGCCCTCCTGTGGTCAGGAACAGTATGACATGGTACAAAATAACAACTTGGGCAGACTACTTAATGAAAACAGAAGTTTAGCTAAAACCGACCCTTACCTATACCCTGACCCTAACCCTAACTCTTACCCTAACCCCAACCCTAACTCCTAACCGTAACCTAATTTTAACCAATTTGGAAAGCAAATAAGAGGTATGTCCTGTTAGCTGTTCCCATCAGAGTTGCACAGTAGTTTATGATGTCTGTTTAAAGGCTGAGTCAGTAGTTTATGATGTCTCTATAAAGGCTGAGTCAGTAGTTTATGATGTCTGTTTAAAGGCTGAGTCAGTAGTTTATGATGTCTGTTTAAAGGCTGAGTCAGTAGTTTATGATGTCTCTTTAAAGGATGAGTCAGTAGTTTATGATGTCTGTTTAAAGGCTGAGTCAGTAGGGTGCGTCCTAAACCACTCCTTATTCCCTTTTGTAGCGCACTACTGTTGACCAGAGACCGGCTCTCCTCTGGTCAACAGTAGTGCATTATGGGAATAGGGTGGCCGTTTGGGACGTAGGCTAAAGTCTAGGTTCTCCAGCTCTAGCTTGGTGACGCGGTGCCTCTGTAGTGGGGTTTATGAGCAGCGTGTTAATGAACCAGCCTTTCAGATCTACATCAGACAGCCTCATCTCACTGGCTTCCTATAGAGCTAGACTGACGGGCCCCCTGTAAACCCTCTGGGGTCTGTTAGCATATCTAGAGAAACCGGGAACATTAGCTTAGATTTCCATTAAGTTCTACATTTTACATTTTTTGTCATTTAGCAGATGCTCTTATCCAGAGCGACTTACAGTTAGTGAGTGCATAAATTTTTCATACTGCCCCCCCCCCGTGGGAATCAAAAATTCCACAATAGTTCTCATTAGGTTTCGAGGTAATGTAATCATTGTTTTTAGAACATACTGCCACAACAAAATGTGAGTGGGAACGTTCTTGCAACATCAGGCGAATGTTTTATACAAACATTATCTAAATCATCAGCACAACTGAACAGTTTTTTTCTCATGAGAACATTTGCCGCAAACCTAACGAATGTTCTGGGAACTTTCACAGAACCAATTTTGGTTTGCTGGGTAGATGTAGAAGGAGTAGAACCAATGATGTATATAAACCCTGGATTGCTGATGGCATTGTATTGGCCATTGAGAGGCTTTGAAGCAACCAGTCGGCCATATTGGCACTCCCCAGAAGAAGCAGTAGGAATTAATGGAATTCTACAGTATTTCAATTAAATGTTTCAAAGACAAAATGACATGTATTTAAGTATTTTTGTTGTTGTGTGGGGACACTAACATTAGTAATCTCTAAAATGTTTACATGAAGGAAAATGTTTTTATAAAAAAAAAGATTTTACATTTTTATGTTTAGCTCACACAATATAATTTAAAAGTATGCATTAAGGTGTTTCTAATAGAATAAATGTGTCAAAAACGAATGTAGACATTAATAAATGCATTTCTATAGCTCAAAAATATATTTTAGTGCGGAGATGGAGGCACAGTGTTTTCAACACAGCGCCCCCATCAGTCATCTAGTGTATATATAAATCATTGAGTAGAAGTAGGGTTGCAAAATTCCGGTGACTTTCCCAAAATGTCCTGGTTTTCTAAAAATCCTGGTTGGAAGATTCCTTGAATTACGAGGGAATAACGTCTGCGGAGACATCAGCAGAGATTGAATTCACGATAATTGCTGCAGATGTCAGCTCAAGCGTAAATTACCTTAGAAAGTAAAGTACAATGTGCTTGTCGACAACACGCATTTGAGGTAGCGCTTATCCTGGCAGTGGTGCTTAATAAGGTTTCTGGAAAACTTCCGGAAGATTCCCGGAATTGGGAGGGAAGAAGCAGGAAATCCAGAATCTTGGGAATTTTGGGAAAGATACCGGAATTGTTCAACCCTCAGTGCTTACCTGTCTCCTGTCGTGAAGGCCGATCCATATGTCTGTTGGTATCCCTGGGATACGGCTGTTGACAAGATCGTAGACAAACACATTCTCCTCCCAGCTGAAAAATCAGACATATGGATAGTTAGAGATAGAGAGAGGTGTGTGTGTGCGTGTGTGTGTGTGTGTGTATATGGACAGGTATCCCTCTCACCTGTGTATGGAGGTGAGTTTGGCAGACTTGAGGCCATTGGAGAATTCAGCACAGTACAGGTCAGCCTCTGCCCAGGTCCTGTTCAGGGGGAAGAAACGGTAGCAGTGACCTTCGAACTCAGTCCAGAACAACGGACAGGTGACTGGAAGGCCTGGGTCTGGCAACTGGAGGGGGAAGGCTGGGGGAGGGAGGAGAGAGAGAGAGAGGGAGGGTAGACTTTCAGTTACTCTATATCTGTCATGTTCGTTCAAGGACGGGTCAGACCAAGGCGCAGCGTGAAATGCGTACATGTTTATTTAAATGATAAACACACGACAAAACAACGAAACGTGAAGTCCTAAGGCTACGCACAAAACAAGCCTACTCACGGAACAAGATCCCACAACTAACTAGTGCCAACAGGCTGCCTAAGTATAATCCCCAATCAGAGACAACGAGCGACAGCTGCCTCTGATTGGGAATCACACCCGGCCAAACATAGATATACAACACCTAGACTGAAACATAGAAATACTAACATAGAATATACACATCCTGACTCAACATATAAAAGTCCCCTGAGTCAGGTCGTGACAGTACCCCCCCAAAGTGCGGACTCCGACCGCACAACCTTTACATAACAGGGTAGGGGCCGGGTGGGCATTCCGCCTCGGAGGCGGATCTGGCTCCGGGCGTGACGACCACATACTCTCCGCCTCCCTGTTGCGCCCCTGGTCTGGTCTGGACCTCAGCGCGCTGCTTCCCCTCTCCTTCCTCCCACGATACTCCAAGCCCTGTCTGGACCCTGGTGTGGGAGACCCCGAACCTGGAGAGGGGCTGACGTCTGGGTCTGGACTGGAGCCGCTGACCAGAGCTGGACTGGACCCCGGTGGAGCAGACTGCTCAGGCTCCGGACTGGAGCTGCTGACCGGAGCTGGACTGGACACCGGTGGAGCGGACTGCTCTGGCTCCAGAGTGGAGCCGCTGACCGGAGCTGGACTGGACCCCGGTGGAGCGGACTGCTCTGGCTCCTGAGTGGAGCAGCTGACCGGTGCCGGACCAGGCACCAGTGGAACGGGCACGGGTCGTGCCGGGCTGGCGACACGCACCACTGGCTTGGTGCGATGAGCAGGAACGGGCCGGGCCGGACTGGGAACATGCACCACTGGCTTGGTGTGAGGAGCAGGAACAGGCCGGGCCGGACTGGCGACACGCACCACTGGCTTGGTGCGGGGAGCAGGAACAGGCCGGGCCGGACTGGGAACACGCACCACTGGCTTGGTGCGAGGAGCAGGAACAGGCCGGGCCGGACTGGGAACACGCACCACTGGCCTGGTGCGAGGAACAGGAACGGGCCGGGCCGGACTGGCGACACGCACCACTGGCTTGGTGTGAGGAGCAGGAACAGGCCGGGCCGGACTGGGAACACGCACCACTGGCTTGGTGCGAGGAGCAGGAACAGGCCGGGCCGGACTGGGAACACGCACCACTGGCCTGGTGCGAGGAACAGGAACGGGCCGGGCCGGACTGGCGACACGCACCACTGGCTTGGTGCGAGGAGCAGGAACGGGCCGGACCGGACTGGGAAGGTGCACTGGTGACACAGTGCGTATCTCCGCATACCTGGGTTCCTTTATTAACCCCCGCTCCTTATGCTGCCTAACCAGCTCCTCTCTCCGTGCCTCTACTTCCTCCTTTTCCCTACGAGCCTCTTGCAGTGCCTCCTCTTGAATGGATCTCTCCCGCTCTATTCTAGCTATCAGCCCCCGTAATATGGTGGCCTCCTCTCTTACCCTGCCGATCCGATCCTTCTCTCTCTCTCGGCACTCCTCCTCCAGTGAGGACTCCTCCGGAAGCCCCCACGAGTTAGGGAACAGAAACTCATCGTCGTCGTCATCCTCCGACTCCTCAGTATAATACTGTTCCCACTCTTCCTCCCATGGTCGTAGGGACTCAATCTGGAAACCCACCGGGTGCAGTGGTCGGGGCTCTTCTCTCTCGCTCCCCGACCACTCCTTTAGCCCCCCCAAAACATTTTCTTGGGGCTGCGTCTCTGGCTTCCTCCTCGGCCGGCGACTTCTGTGTTGCCGTTGCTCCTCTCCTGCCTGGGCCTCCTTCTTCGCCCAGGGTCCTCTCCCCGCAAATATCTCTTCCCAAGACCAAATGTTCCCCACCTGTGTCCAGGGTGTTTGCTCCTGGACACGCTGCTTGGTCCGTGTTTGGTGGTATCTTCTGTCTCGTTCGTTGAAGGACGGGTCAGACCAAGGCGCAGCGTGAAATGCGTACAAGTTTATTTAAATGATAAACACACGACAAAACAACAGACCAACGAAATGTGAAGTCCTAAGGCTACGCACAAAACAAGCCTACTCACGGAACAAGATCCCACCACTAACGAGTGCCAACAGGCTGCCTAAGTATAATCCCCAATCAGAGACAACGAGCGACAGCTGTCTCTGATTGGGAATCACACCCGGCCAAACATAGATATACAACACCTAGACTGAAACATAGAAATACTAACATAGAATATACACACCCTGACTCAACATATAAAAGTCCCCTGAGTCAGGTCGTGACAGTACCCCACCCCCCCACTCTATCACTGTATATATACTCCCTCTGTCATTTGTCTTTGTCGTCATTGTATATGTTGCTTGTTTTCCTGAGAGGAATCTATTATTTC
>NC_059226.1:37299672-37347172 GCF_020615455.1 Coregonus clupeaformis | reverse complement strand
AGCCCTGACAGCTAAATACCTGGATATACATCTATATATTGTAGCCCTGACAGTTAAATACCTGGAAATAAATCTACAGTGGTTTGCGAAAGTATTCACCCCCCTTGCCCTTGCTTTAGCATTATGCTTAGGGTCATTGTCCTGCTGGAAGGTGAACCTCGTCCCAGTCTCAAATCTCTGGAAGACTGAAACAGGTTTCCCTCAAGAATGTCCCTGTATTTAGCACCATCCATCATTCCTTCAATTCTGACCAGTTTCCCAGTCCCTGCCGATGAAAAACATCCCCACAGCATGATGCTGCCACCACCATGCTTCACTGTTGGGATGGTGTTCTCAGGGTGATGAGAGGTGTTGGGTTTGCGCCAGACATAGCGTTTTCCTTGATGGCCAAAAAGCTCAATTTTAGTCTCATCTGACCAGAGTACCTTCTTCCATATGTTTGGGGAGTCTCCCACATGCCTTTTGGCGAACACCAAACGTGTTTGCTTATTTTTTTCTTTAAGCAATGGCTTTTTTCTTGCCACTCTTCCGTGAAGCCCAGCTCTGTGGAGTGTACGGCTTAAAGTGGTCCTATGGACAGATACTCCAATCTCCGCTGTGGAGCTTTGCAGCTCCTTCAGGGTTATCTTTGGTCTCTTTGTTGCCTCTCTGATTAATGCCCTCCTTGCCTGGTCCATGAGTTTTGGTGGGCGGCCCTCTCTTGGCAGGTTTGTTGTGGTGCCATATTCTTTCCATTTTTTAATAATGGATTTATTGGTGCTCTGTGGGATGTTCAAAAGTTTCGGATATTTTTTATAACCCAACCCTGATCTGTACTTCTCCACAACTTTGTCCCTGACCTGTTTGGAGAGCTCCTTGGTCTTAATGGTGCCGCTTGCTTGGGAGAACCTTCCAGAAGGACAACCATCTCTGCAGCACTCCACCAATCAGGCCTTTATGGTAGAGTGGCCAGACGGAAGCCACTCCTCAGTAAAAGGCACATGACAGCCCGCTTGGAGTTTGCCAAAAGGCACCTAAAGGACTCAGAACATGAGAAACAAGATTATCTGGTCTGATGAAACCAAGATTGAACTCTTTGGCCTGAATGCCAAGCGTCACGTCTGGAGGAAACCTGGCACCATCCCTATGGTGAAGCATGGTGATGGCAGCTTCATGCTGTGTGGATGTTTTTCAGCAGCAGGGACTGGGAGACTAGTCAGGATCGAGGGAAAGATGAACAGAGCAAAGTACAGAGAGATCCTTGATGAAAACTGCTCCAGAAGGGTCAGGACCTCAGACTGGGGCGAAGGTTCACCTTCCAACAGGTCAACGACTCTGAGCACACAGCCAAGACAATGCAGAAGTGGCTTCGGGACAAGTCTCTGAATGTCCTTGAGTGGCCCAGCCAGAGCCCAGACTTGAACCCGATCGAATATCTCTGGAGAGACCTGAAAATAGCTGTGCAGCGACGATCCCCATCCAACCTGACAGAGCTTGAGAGGATCTGCAGAGAAGAATGGGAGAAACTCCCCAAATACCAGTGTGCCAAGCTTGTAGCGTCATACCCAAGAAGTCTCGAGGCTGTAATCGCTGCCAAAGGTGCTTCAACAAAGTACTGAGTAAAGGGTCTGAATACTTATGTAAATGTAATATTTCCGTTTTTTATTTATTTATAAATGAGCAAAAAATTCTAAAAGCCTGTTTTTGCTTTGTCATTATGGGGTATTGTGTGTAGATTGATGAGGGGGGAAAAAAACAATTTAATCCGTTTTAGAATAAGGCTGTAATGTAACAAAATGTTGAAAAATTCAAGGGGTCTCAATTTCCAAATGCACTGTAAGTGATGCTTTTAATTAGTACCATACCACCCTGCATCCCACTGCTGGCTTGCCTCTGAAGCTAAGCAGGGTTAGTCCTGGATTGGAGACTAGATGCTGCTGGAAGTGGTGTTGGAGGGTCAGTAGGGGGCACTCTTTCCTCTGGTCAACAAAAAAAAAACATCCCAATACCCCAGGGCAGTGATTGGGGACATTGCCCTGTTTAGGGTATCGTCTTTTAGATGGGATGTTAAACGTGTGTCCTGACTCTCTGTGGTCACTAAAGATCCCATGGCACTTATCGTAAGAGTAGGGGTGTTAACCCCGGTGTCCTGGATAAATTCCCAATCTGCCCCTCATACCATCATGGCCACCTAATCATCCCCAGCTTCCAATTGGCTCATTCATCCCCCTCCTCTCCCCTGTAGCTATTCCACAGGTTGTTGCTTACCTGGTAAAATAAAAGTAAAAAAAAAAAAAAACATGGCTTTTTATTCGAAATACATGTTTGTTTAATTGACCCTGGTCAGCCAGTCGACTGCCTGCCCCACTCCCAGCCTCTAGTGGGCTCGATGGAAGTTCCATCAACTTCTAATAAATCGTTGTTTTCATTTTAACCATTTTCTACTTGTGATGTACTAGGTGAATTGCGCAAAATTTGGTTTTTTAAAAATCCACTAGGGCTGATTTGCTTGATCCTTTCTTGCTGCAGCTTTCTAGTCCTCTGATTGCAGAATCTTTCACACATATTCTTAACCTTATAACTATTTTTGGTACCATTCCCAGGGTCTGGAAGGAGGCCCATATACTCCCCCTGGTACCATTCCCAGGGTCTGGAAGGAGGCCCATATACTCCCCCTGGTACCATTCCCAGGGTCTGGAAGGAGGCCCATATACTCCCCCTGGTACCATTCCCAGGGTCTGGAAGGCAGCCCATATACTCCCCCTGGTACCATTCCCAGGGTCTGGAAGGAGGCCCATATACTCCCCCTGGTACCATTCCCAGGGTCTGGAAGGAGTCCCATATACTCCCCCTGGTACCATTCCCAGGGTCTGGAAGGAGGCCCATATACTCCCCCCTGGTACCATTCCCAGGGTCTGGAAGGCAGCCCACATACTCCCCCTGGTACCATTCCCAGGGTCTGGAAGGAGGCCCATATACTCCCCCTGGTACCATTCCCAGGGTCTGGAAGGAGGCCCATATACTCCCCCTGGTACCATTCCCAGGGTCTGGAAGGCAGCCCACATACTCCCCCTGGTACCATTCCCAGGGTCTGGAAGGAGGCCCATATACTCCCCCTGGTACCATTCCCAGGGTCTGGAAGGAGGCCCATATACTCCCCCTGGTACCATTCCCAGGGTCTGGAAGGAGGCCCATATACTCCCCCTGGTACCATTCCCAGGGTCTGGAAGGCAGCCCATATACTCCCCCTGGTACCATTCCCAGGGTCTGGAAGGAGGCCCATATACTCCCCTGGTACCATTCCCAGGGTCTGGAAGGAGGCCCATATACTCCCCCTGGTACCATTCCCAGGGTCTGGAAGGAGGCCCATATACTCCCCCTGGTACCATTCCCAGGGTCTGGAAGGAGGCCCATATACTCCCCCTGGTACCATTCCCAGGGTCTGGAAGGAGGCCCATATACTCCCCCTGGTACCATTCCCAGGGTCTGGAAGGCAGCCCATATACTCCCCCTGGTACCATTCCCAGGGTCTGGAAGGAGGCCCATATACTCCCCCTGGTACCATTCCCAGGGTCTGGAAGGCAGCCCATATACTCCCCCTTCACAAAGGTGGTGACCCGTGTGACCTAAATAATTATCGCCCCATTTCCAAACTCTCTTGCCTAGCAAAAATTCTAGAATCCTTGGTAAATACTCAACTTAGATCCTTATTAACTACAAAATGTATTCTAAATTAACACCAGTCAGGTTTCAGATCAGGTCATAGCATCATCTCTGCTACTTCTTTGGTTTTCAATAATGTTCTTAATTGTTTGGATAAGAAGAAACACTGTGTGGCCCTTTTTATTGACCTGTCTAACAAAGGGTGTGTCACGAGTGTCGGTGTAATGCGGTGTATTGAAGTCAGGCGCAGGACACAGAACTCGAAGAAACGTACTTTACTGAACTGAGTAAAGAATACAACACAGAAATACCTCCACACAGGGAGGAACTAACCCGCTCACCAACGACACACGAAAACGAAAAACAACCACGCACAAAACACATTGGGAGCCACTGGGTTAAATAGGGAAGGTGTGATTACAATAATGGGCAACAGGTGTGTGACAATAGACAACAGGTGCAACATAGAAACAGAGAACATAGATCAGCAGCAGCTAGTATTCCGGTGACGACGAACGCCGAAGCCTGCCCGAGCAAGGAGGAGGGGCAGCCTCGGCTGAATCCGTGACAGGTTGGCCCACAGGGATCGAATTCTTGGTCCGGTTCTTTTCACTATTTACAGTAACAGTATTGGTTTATCTGTAAAATAAATGAACTTTTACCTGTATGCATGTGAGACTGTGGTGTATGCTATTGCCCCCACAGCTGATCAGGCACTTCAATTTGCCTTTATTAGCCTGCAGAAAGCCTGTGTTGAACTGAAATTGGTACTTAATGCAGGTAAAAACAACTATATGTTATTTTCCAAATCACGTAAAAATGTATCAGATGATTCATGCATACGTACTTTCGACGGTGCCCTCATTGATCGTGTCCCCGCTTATAAATATCTGGGCATCTGAAATGACAAAAAGATGTCTTTCAAAAATTGAAATAGGCTTCTTCTATAGGAACAGGTCCTGTCTTTTTTTTTTATAGCAGAAAACAAATCATTCAGTCAACATTCATTCTGGTTATTGACTATGGCGATATAGTCTAAATGAATGCAGCTGCCACTGTATTGAAGCTATTGGACGCAGTTTATCATAGCGCATTGCTCTTTATTATGGTGACAGGTTCAGTACACATCATTGCATTTTGTATCTGAAAGGAGGCTGGCCCTCCTTGAAGTCTCGTAGATCGATGCGATGCACTCTTTTTGTCTATAAAGCCCTCATGTATAAACTTCCTACCTTACCTCATTGTTAACCTTCAGACGTATAATGAGTTACCACACCCGGACTCAGGGATGGCTAACCCTGGAGATCCCTTCAATCTCCACCCAGTTACTAAATCTGCTTTTAGGATTTTGTTTGTGCCTCTCATGTGGAATGATCTCCAAAAGTCCTTAAAGCTGGTGGAGTTGGTTCCTCTAGGGCAATCAGGCAGATGTTCGAGGGCCTTTTAACTGAACAATGGGTCTGTTTCATATGATTGGGTTTAGATTTTCATGTTTAGTGTTTGCTTTTCATGTACTGGGGAATTGATGTGCAAACATAACAGGGAAAAAAATCTAAATCATCAGATAAATTAACATCATTTTAGTCTCTAAAGCCTAATTACATTTACATTTTAGTCATTTAGCAGACGCTCTTATCCAGAGCGACTTACAGTTAGTGCATACATTTTTTTATTTTTATACTGGCCCCCCGTGGGAATCGAACCCACAACCCTGTGATGTGTATGTGTCACGTCTCCTCCCGTTGCTCCCTCCGGCACTCTGACTCGCTGGTCTACTGAGCCACCGGTCTGAGCGCACCACCTCGGCAACACCGGAATGGAAACCCAACGCACCATAATCACCTCCTGCGCACCTGCACCTCATCATCTCATCACCACCCCTATTTATCCCTGGACTGTTCTGGATGATGTTGTGTGTGATTTGAGATATTTGAAATAATGTAGTATTTGAACCCAGGTCTGCTATGTCATGCAACTGTGTGTGAAATTAAATTAGGAGCTTTGACCTAACAGAGGACTCTCAGAGGTTTACTGTGGTCAGTGTAGTTTACTGGATAGTGAATGAGTAAATCAATGCACGTACACACACACACACACACACACACACAGATAGGAGTCACACAGAGCAGGCCATCGCTCAGATTAACTTAAAGGGATAGTTCACCCAAATTACTAAATTACATCTTGGTTTCCGGTCAGCAGTCTATGGACAAGGTAAGACAGCAATCCATGCTTAGGTTTTGTTTACATGGCCACTTACCTTGTCCATAGACTGCTTACAGGGTAAGGAAACCTAAATGTAATGTAGTAATTTGGGTGAACTATCCCTTTAACTATTTAGAGAGCACATAGACATACCACAACAGGAGGAGGTGACGTGAGACAAGACAGAGAAGCAGTCATACATCTCAAACACAGAGGTCAAATCTATAATGATACTATATATATATTCCATATTTTCTATATAGTATCTACACTGATTATACCAAACATTAGGAACACCTTCCCAATGTTGATGTGCCCCCCTTCAGAACAGCCTCAATTCGTTGGGGCATGGACTCTACAAGGTGTAGAAAGCGTTCCACAGGGATGCTGGCCCATGTTGACTCCAATGGTTCCCACAATTGTGTCAAGTTGGCTGGATGTCCTTTGGGTGGTGGACCATTCTTGATACACACGGGAAACTGTTGAGCATGAAAAACCCAGCAGCGTTGCAGTTCTTGACATAAACCTGGCACCTACTACCATACCCCTTTCAAAGGCACTTAAATATTGCCCATACACACTCTGAATGGCACACATACACAATCCATGTCTCAATTGTCTCAAGGCTTCAAAATCCTTCTTGAACCTGTCTCCTCCCCTTCATCTACACTGATTGAAGTGGATTTAACAAGTGACATCAATAAGGGATCATATCTTTCACCTGGTCAGTCTATGTCATCGAAAGAGCAGATGTTCTTAATGTTTTGTACACTCAGTCTATAGATAACATATCCCCTGAATAGATTATCACTTTCTAAAGTGGTCGTCCGGCCAGGAGCCACCAAGTGATCTGATCAAGAAAAACTCTGGGTCCTAGTTATGACATCATTGATCAGGAAAAACTCTGGGTCCTAGTTATGACATCATTGATCAGGTTAAACTCTGGGTCCTAGTTTTGACATCATTGATCAGGTTAAACTCTGGGTCCTAGTTTTGACATCATTGATCAGGTTAAACTCTGGGTCCCTGCACGCACCAGGTTAAACCTGGTGGTCCCTGCACGCACCACCCACGTGGAGTTCCAGGTCTCAGGCAGCCTCTGGAACTGCCGTTCTGCTGCCAACAAGGCAGAGTTCATCTCAGCCTATGCTACCCTCCAGTCCCTCGACTTCTTGGCGCTGACGGAAACATGGATTACCACTGAAAACACTGCTACTCCTACTGCTCTCTCCTCGTCTGACCATGTGTTCTCGCATACCCCGAGAGCATCTGGTCAGCGGGGTGGTGGCACAGGAATCCTCATCTCTCCCAAGTGGACATTCTCTCTTTTCCCTGACCCATCTGTCTATCTCCTCATTTGAATTCCATGCTGTCACAGTCACTAGCCCATTCAAGCTTAACATCCTTGTCATTTATCGCCCTCCAGGTTCCCTTGGAGAGTTCATCAATGAGCTTGACGCCTTGATAAGTTCCTTTCCTGAGGATGGCTCACCCCTCACAGTTCTGGGTGACTTCAACCTCCCTACGTCTACCTTTGACTCATTTCTCTCTGCCTCCTTCTTTCCACTCCTCTCCTCTTTTGACCTCACCCTCTCACCGTCCCCCCCTACTCACAAGGCAGGCAATACGCTTGACCTCATCTTTACTAGATGCTGTTCTTCTACTAATCTCACTGCAACTCCCCTCCATGTCTCCGACCACTACTTTGTATCCTTTTCTCTCTCGCTCTCCTCCAACACTACTCGCTCTGCCCCTACTCAGATGGTAATGCGCCGTCGCAACCTTCGCTCTCTCTCTCCCGCTACTCTCTCCTCTTCCATCCTATCATCTCTTCCCTCTGCTCAATCCTTCTCCCTCCAATCTCCTGATTCTGCCTCCTCAACCCTCCTCTCCTCCCTTTCTGCATCCTTTGACTCTCTATGTCCCCTATCCTCCCGGCCGGCTCGGTCCTCCCCTCCTGCTCCGTGGCTTGATGACTCATTGCGAGCTCACAGAACAGGGCTCTGGGCAGCCGAGCGGAAATGGAGGAATACTAGACTCCCTGCGGACCTGGCATCTTTTCACTCCCTTCTCTCTACATTTTCTTCATCTGTTTCTGCTGCTAAAGCCACTTTCTACCACTCTAAATTCCAAGCATCTGCCTCTAACCCTAGGAAGCTCTTTGCCACCTACTCCTCCCTGCTGAATCCTCCCCCCCCCCACCCCCCCCTCCTCCCTCTCTGTGGATGACTTCGTCAACCATTTTGAAAAGAAGGTTGACGACATCCGATCCTCGTTTGTTAAGTCAAATGACACTGCTGGTCCTGCTCACACTGCCCTACCCTATGCTTTGACTTCTTTCTCCCCTCTCTCTCCAGATAAAATCCAAAACTCTTGAGCGTGCCGTCTTTAGCCAACTCTCTTGCTATCTCTCTCAGAATGACCTTCTTGATCCAAACCAGTCAGGTTTCAAAACTGGTCATTCAACTGAGACTGCTCTTCTCTGTGTCATGGAGGCTCTCCGCACTGCTAAAGCTAACTCTCTCTCCTCTGCTCTTGTCCTTCTAGACCTGTCTGCTGCCTTTGATACTGTGAACCATCAGACACTCCTCTCCACCCTCTCCGAGCTGGGCATCTCCGGCGTGGCTCACTCTTGGATTGCGTCCTACCTGACCGGTCGCTCCTACCAAATGGCGTGGCGAGAATCTGTCTCCGCACCACGTGCTCTCACCACTGGTGTCCCCCAGGGCTCAGTTCTAGGCCCTCTCCTATTCTCGCTATACACCAAGTCACTTGGCTCTGTCATATCCTCACATGGCCTCTCCTATCATTGCTACGCAGACGACACACAACTAATCTTCTCCTTTCCCCCTTCTGATAACCAGGTGGCGAATCGCATCTCTGCATGTCTGGCAGACATATCAGTATGGATGACGGATCACCACCTCAAGCTGAACCTTGGCAAGACGAAGCTGCTCTTCCTCCCAGGGAAGGACTGCCCGTTCCATGATCTCGCCATCACGGTTGACAACTCCGTTGTGTCCTCCTCACAGAGTGCGAAGAGCCTTGGCGTGACCCTGGACAACACCCTGTCGTTCTCCGCTAACATCAAGGCGGTGACCCGATCCTGTAGGTTCATGCTCTACAACATTCGGAGAGTACGACCCTGCCTTACACAGGAAGCGGCACAGGTCCTAATCCAGGCACTTGTCATCTCCCGTCTGGATTACTGCAACTCGCTGTTGGCTGGGCTCCCTGCCTGTGCCATTAAACCCCTACAACTCATCCAGAATGCCGCAGCCCGTCTGGTGTTCAACCTTCCCAAGTTCTCTCACGTCACCCCGCTCCTCCGCACACTCCACTGGCTTCCAGTTGAAGCTTGCATCTGCTACAAGACCATGGTGCTTGCCTACGGAGCTGTGAGGGGAACGGCACCTCCGTACCTTCAGGCTCTGATCAGTCCCTACACCCAAACGAGGGCATTGCGTTCATCCACCTCTGGCCTGCTGGCCCCCCCTACCTCTGCGGAAGCACAGTTCCCGCTCAGCCCAGTAAAAACTGTTCGCTGCTCTGGCACTCCAATGGTGGAACAAGCTCCCTCACGACGCCAGGACAGCGGAGTCACTCACCACCTTCCGGAGACACTTGAAACCCCACCTCTTAAAGGAATACCTGGGATAGGATAAAGTAATCCTTCTACCCCCCCTTACCCCACCCCCACTTTACAATTCATATTGTAAAGTGGTTATCCCACTGTCTATAAGGTGAATGCACCTATTTGTAAGTCGCTCTGGATAAGAGCGTCTGCAAAATGATGTAAATGTAAATGTAAATGGGTCCTAATTATGGCATCATTGTTTTCCCAGGTTAGATTACGTGTTTAAGGAACAACTCCTGACCCCTACATGATTGCACGGCCCATCCCAACCCAGCAATATTCTCCCATAGTATATAATTGTATCCCAATTTATCCACAGCGTTTCTGGGTCAGGGGATCATGGCATATTTCTTCCCAGCCCGTGACCCCTTAAGCTGGGTACAGGGAGGAATATGGCCTCCAGGCTCCAGACATCTATGGTGCTCTTAGACCAGGAGATTGTCTGGGACGGAGCAGCAGTTAAGTGTGTGTGTGTGTGTGTGTGCGTGCGTGTGCATGTGTGTGCATATGTGTGTGTGTGTGTGCGTGTGTGCGTGTGTGTGTGTAGTGTGTAGGTTGAAGAGTATGGGGTGCTGATGATCGATGGTGGCAGAGGGGTGGAATTCCTCAGGTCAGGGAGGGTAAGAGGCAAGGAGTCAAAGGTCAAATCCAGAGGAGTCAGACTAGAGTGTCCTAGAAAGAGCATAGTTAGAGGACATTCTATGTTCTAGCTAATAACTAGGGCCTAGCCTGTAATAACTAGGACCTAGCCTGTAATAACTAGGACCTAGCCTGTAATAACTAGGGCCTAGCCTGTAATAACTAGGACCTAGCCTGTAATAACTAGGGCCTAGCCTGTAATAACTAGGACCTAGCCTGTAATAACTAGGGCCTAGCCTGTAATAACTAGGGCCTAGCCTGTAATAACTAGGACCTAGCCTGTAATAACTAGGACCTAGCCTGTAATAACTAGGACCTAGCCTGTAATAACTAGGACCTAGCCTGTAATAACTAGGACCTAGCCTGTAATAACTAGGGCCTAGCCTGTAATAACTAGGACCTAGCCTGTAATAACTAGGACCTAGCCTGTAATAACTAGGACCTAGCCTGTAATAACTAGGGCCTAGCCTGTAATAACTAGGACCTAGCCTGTAATAACTAGGGCCTAGCCTGCTCCGAGATCTGTACAGATTATATAGATCTGAGACCAGCAGGCTAGCTAGAACCTGAGAAAGACAGAGAGGCAGACAGACAGACAGACAGACAGACAGACAGACAGACAGACAGACAGGCAGGCAGGCAGGCAGGCAGGCAGGCAGACAGGCAGACAGGCAGGCAGGCAGGCAGGCAGGCAGGCAGACAGGCAGGCAGACAGACAGACAGACAGGCAGGCAGGCAGGCAGGCAGGCAGGCAGACAGGCAGACAGACAGACAGACAGACAGACAGACAGACAGGCAGGCAGGCAGGCAGGCAGACAGGCAGGCAGACAGACAGACAGAACAGTTATTGTGCTGACGTTTCTTCCAGAGGCAGTGAGCATTGCTACGCACTTCAGCACTCGGCGGTCCCATTCTGTGAGCTTGTTTGGCCTACCACTTCACGGCTGAGCCAGTGTTGCTCCTAGACGTTTCAACTTCACAATAACAGCACTTACAGTTGACGGGGCAGCTCTAGCAGGACAGATATTTGACGAACTGACTTGTTTGAAAGGTGGCATCCTATGACAGTGCCACGTTTAAAGTCACTGAGCTCTTCAGTAAGGAAATTCTATTGTCATTGTTTGTGTATGGAGATTGCATGGCTGTGTGCTCAATTTGATACACCTGTCAGCAACGGATCTGGCTGAAAGAGAATCCACTAATATGAAGGGGTGTCCTCTGAGACAGTCCTCGTCATCTTGCCCTGTGATCTCCCCATTATTAGACTGACCCTCTTCTTGACAGCATGTTATTCTGTTCTGATGTTGTGATGATACCTGGCCCTCTCTGTTCCACTCTGCTAATTCTCTGTTTCAGCAGGTTATTCTGTTCTGATGTTGTGATGATATCTGGCCCTCTCTGTTCCACTCTGCTAATTCCCTGTTTCAGCAGGTTATTCTGTTCTGATGTTGTGATGATACCTGGCCCTCTCTGTTCCACTCTGCTAATTCCCTGTTTCAGCAGGTTATTCTGTTCTGATGTTGTGATGATATCTGGCCCTCTCTGTTCCACTCTGCTAATTCCCTGTTTCAGCAGGTTATTCTGTTCTGATGTTGTGATGATACCTGGCCCTCTCTGTTCCACTCTGCTAATTCTCTGTTTCAGCAGGTTATTCTGTTCTGATGTTGTGATGATACCTGGCCCTCTCTGTTCCACTCTGCTAATTCCCTGTTTCAGCAGGTTATTCTGTTCTGATGTTGTGATGATATCTGGCCCTCTCTGTTCCACTCTGCTAATTCTCTGTTTCAGCAGGTTATTCTGTTCTGATGTTGTGATGATACCTGGCCCTCTCTGTTCCACTCTGCTAATTCCCTGTTTCAGCAGGTTATTCTGTTCTGATGTTGTGATGATACCTGGCCCTCTCTGTTCCACTCTGCTAATTCTCTGTTTCAGCAGGTTATTCTGTTCTGATGTTTTGATGATACCTGGCCCTCTCTGTTCCACTCTGCTAATTCCCTGTTTCAGCAGGTTATTCTGTTCTGATGTTGTGATGATACCTGGCCCTCTCTGTTCCACTCTGCTAATTCCCTGTTTCAGCAGGTTATTCTGTTCTGATGTTTTGATGATACCTGGCCCTCTCTGTTCTACTCTGCTAATTCTCTGTTTCAGCAGGTTATTCTGTTCTGATGTTTTGATGATACCTGGCCCTCTCTGTTCCACTCTGCTAATTCCCTGTTTCAGCAGGTTATTCTGTTCTGATGTTGTGATGATACCTGGCCCTCTCTGTTCCACTCTGCTAATTCTCTGTTTCAGCAGGTTATTCTGTTCTGATGTTTTGATGATACCTGGCCCTCTCTGTTCCACTCTGCTAATTCTCTGTTTCAGCAGGTTATTCTGTTCTGATGTTGTGATGATACCTGGGCCTCTCTGTTCCACTCTGCTAATTCCCTGTTTCAGCAGGTTATTCTGTTCTGATGTTGTGATGATATCTGGCCCTCTCTGTTCCACTCTGCTAATTCCCTGTTTCAGCAGGTTATTCTGTTCTGATGTTGTGATGATACCTGGCCCTCTCTGTTCCACTCTGCTAATTCCCTGTTTCAGCAGGTTATTCTGTTCTGATGTTGTGATGATATCTGGCCCTCTCTGTTCCACTCTGCTAATTCCCTGTTTCAGCAGGTTATTCTGTTCTGATGTTGTGATGATACCTGGCCCTCTCTGTTCCACTCTGCTAATTCCCTGTTTCAGCAGGTTATTCTGTTCTGATGTTGTGATGATACCTGGCCCTCTCTGTTCCACTCTGCTAATTCCCTGTTTCAGCAGGTTATTCTGTTCTGATGTTGTGATGATATCTGGCCCTCTCTGTTCCACTCTGCTAATTCTCTGTTTCAGCAGGTTATTCTGTTCTGATGTTGTGATGATACCTGGCCCTCTCTGTTCCACTCTGCTAATTCCCTGTTTCAGCAGGTTATTCTGTTCTGATGTTTTGATGATACCTGGCCCTCTCTGTTCCACTCTGCTAATTCCCTGTTTCAGCAGGTTATTCTGTTCTGATGTTGTGATGATATCTGGCCCTCTCTGTTCCACTCTGCTAATTCTCTGTTTCAGCAGGTTATTCTGTTCTGATGTTTTGATGATACCTGGCCCTCTCTGTTCCACTCTGCTAATTCCCTGTTTCAGCAGGTTATTCTGTTCTGATGTTGTGATGATATCTGGCCCTCTCTGTTCCACTCTGCTAATTCTCTGTTTCAGCAGGTTATTCTGTTCTGATGTTGTGATGATACCTGGCCCTCTCTGTTCCACTCTGCTAATTCCCTGTTTCAGCAGGTTATTCTGTTCTGATGTTGTGATGATACCTGGCCCTCTCTGTTCCACTCTGCTAATTCCCTGTTTCAGCAGGTTATTCTGTTCTGATGTTGTGATGATATCTGGCCCTCTCTGTTCCACTCTGCTAATTCTCTGTTTCAGCAGGTTATTCTGTTCTGATGTTGTGATGATACCTGGCCCTCTCTGTTCCACTCTGCTAATTCCCTGTTTCAGCAGGTTATTCTGTTCTGATGTTGTGATGATACCTGGGCCTCTCATGTGTATGTGTGTGTTCCTGTGTCTTCCCCAGATAACTGAATGGTGGGGGCAGGGCGAAGGGAGGGGAAAAACTTGGAATGGATATTTTCAGGGTGTGTGTGAGTGCGTGTGTAATCAGCGTGTGGTGTTTTCCAGAGGCTACCTCACAGGGCGGATCCCTGTTCCGTGGATGCGTCCCAAATGGCACCCTATTCCCTATATAGTGCACTATTTTTGACCAGAGCACTATGGGTCCCTCCTCCCTATAGGCCCTGGTCAAAAGTAGTGCACTACATAGGGAATAGGGTGCCATTTGGGACGCATTCCAGTTGAGGACGATGACGATGACGCTGACGTTTCCAAATATGAGAGTCTTGTTCTAATAATAAGCAATGTTCTGGGTGGGCTCTGGGATTGATTTGAAGTCAAATCTAAGGACTGCGGACAGATCAGCTGATATGCCAGAAGATGGCAGGTTGAATACATGAGTAACTCACTGGCTTCAGTTAAATGGATGCATAGATGGACTGGCCATATAGCATGACAGACAAATGCCAGATGGGCCATCGTTAGCCTATGTGGGCCTGTCACAATTGGGTGTTTGGCAAAGCATGATTATTATTTGGCTAATAATGGGGCCTCAAGTCTGATTTGTGGTCCCATGCCGTGCCTGGATGGATGGACAGGGTTGGCCTCCCTAACTTGTTTTTAAAGTACTGAGAACCTGAACTTGTTTTAAAGTACTGAGAACCTGAACTTGTTATTAAAGTACTGAGAACCTGAACGTGTTATTAAAGTACTGAGAACCTGAACTTGTTATTGAAGTACTGAGAACCTGAACTTGTTATTAAAGTACTGAGAACCTGAACTTGTTATTAAAGTACTGAGAACCTGAACGTGTTATTAAAGTACTGAGAACCTGAACGTGTTATTAAAGTACTGAGAACCTGAACTTGTTATTGAAGTACTGAGAACCTGAACTTGTTATTGAAGTACTGAGAACCTGAACTTGTTATTAAAGTACTGTGAACCTGAACTTGTTATTAAAGTACTGAGAACCGGTTGTGGCCCCCACAGGGGCCAAGTGCACTGAGCCTCAGATGTATTGAATAAGGACAGATTGAGAGTTTTAGATGACGTGAGGGTAGACAGAGAGAGAGAGAGTGATAACGTGAGGGTAGACAGAGAGAGAGAGAGAGCGTGAGAGAGAATGAGAGGGTGGACAGTTAAACAAATATAACCACACAGACATCATTCTCAGTATTATATAGTGGGGAGAGATGCATGGCCAATCCTCTCAGTATTATATAGTGGGGAGAGAAGGAGAAAGAACAGATATTGAAAGAGAGAGAGAGCGAGCGAGAAAAAGAGAGAGAGAGAGAGCGAGCGAGAAATAGAGAGATACTTCAGAAGAACATGAGCCTGCAAAGCGCTCCTCTATTCCAATGTAATGAGTTGCAGAAGGTCTGTGGGTCTGAATACATTATTCGTATATGCTTAGTTGAAACGCCACCTCTGCTCCGTGCGTCCTGTGGGATCCTGTGATAGCACATCATCATCAGGCTCATATTGACTAGACACCAAAACAGACAGAAAAGGGGAGGGATTACCTACCTGAATCTGTCCAATAAGAAACTCTTGTTTTTGTTGCAAAACATTTTCAGTTGCAAAACATTTTGCTACTATGTGCAATAATGATTAGGACCCAGGCAGTCTTCATGGGTGTGTGGAGCGACTCTCCAATAGGATGAGGGAGGTTGGAGGCTATAGGGGGCAGGGGACACATTGGTTAATGAATAGCAGCCAGGCAGTCTTCATGGGTGTGTGTAGCCACTCTCCAATCGGATGAGGGAGGTTGGAGGCTACAGACAATTATTTATCAGTGACCCAAGCCCTGGTCAGATAATCCCTACCATTGTGTCGCAGAGTTGTCGTAGTGCTGCTGCAAATGTCAGTTTTCCCGGGGGTGTTGTCAGTCATAATGTAAGTAACCTAATTTGTGTTTCTCTAACTCCCCTGAATGCCTTTGTCAATCTGACAGCTATTGTCAGCAGTAACCATGCGCCTATGAACCTTAGTTAAACTGTTAGCACTGAGACGGTTTGCCCTAGTAGGAGTATTGTGAGTCATTGGCTGTTAATTATTATTGAAGTAAACTTCTAATGATGTGATCCAAGTGAGGCTCTGTTAGTAGAGCATGGCGCTTGCAACACCAGGGTTGTGGGTTCGATTCCCATGGGGGACCAGTACAAAAAAGTATGAAAAATGTATGCACTCTACTGTAAGTCGCTCTGGATAAGAGCATCTGCAAAATGACTCAAATGTAAATTAAGTCCACCGTGTGCAGTTCACCCTGAACTATCAGCTCAAATATATACTGAACTGAAATATAAACACAACATGTAAAGTGTTGGTTTCATGAGCTGAAATAAAAGATCCCATAAACTTTCCAAATGCACAAAAAGCTTATTTCTCTCAAATGTTGTGCACAAATTTGTTTACATCCCTGTTAGTGAGCCTTTCTCCTTTGCCAATATAATCCATCCACCTGACAGGTGTGGCATATCAACAAGCTGATTAAACAGCATAATCATTACACAGGTGCACCTTGTGCTGGGGACAATAAAAGGCCACTCTAAAATGTGCAGTTTTGTCACACAATGCCACAGATGTCTCAAATTTTGATGGAGTATGCAATTGGCATGCTGACTGCAGGAATGTCCACCAGAGCTGTTGCCAGAGAATTGAATGTTAATTTCTCTACCATAAGCCTACACGTCGTTTCGGAGAATTTAGCAGTACATCCAACCAGCCTTACAACCGCAGACCATGTGTAACCACGTGTAACCACGCCAGCCCAGGACCTCCATTTCTGGCTTCTTCACCTGCGGCATCATGTATACTCCCCTTCTGGCCTCTAGGTCACCAGGCTGCTCTTTATTACGCACACCTGTCACCATCGTTACATCAGACTCCCCTGGACTCCATCACCTTCCTGATTACCTCCCCTATATATGTCACTCCCTTTGGTTCCTTCCCTAGGCGTGATTGATCCTGTTACTCTGTTCCTGTCTGTGCGCTACTCTTGTTTTGTTCCATGTTTTATTTATCATTAAATGCACTCCCTGTCCTTGCTTCCCGACTCCCAGCGTACATTGTTACATGCGGGATCATCTGAGACCAACCTCCCGGACAGCTGATGAAACTGTGGGTTTGCAAAACCAAAGAATCTGCACAAACTGTTAGAAACCGTCTCAGGGAAGCTCATCTGCGTGCTCGTCGTCGTCACCACGGTCTTGACCTGACTGCAGTTCGGCGTCGTAACCGACTTCAGTGGGGAAAATGCTCACCTTCGATGGCCACTGGCACGCTGGAGAAGTGTGCTCTTCACGGATGAATCCCAGTTTCAACTGTACCGGGCAGATGGCAGAAAGAGTGTATGGCGTTGTGTGGGCGAGCAGTTTGTTGACGTCAACGTTGTGAACAGAGTTCCTCATGGTGGCGGTGGGGTTATGGTATGGGCAGACATAAGCTACGGACAACGAACACAATTGCATTTTATCGATGGCAATTTGAATGCACAGAGATACCATGAGGAGATCCTGAGGCCCATTGTCGTGCCATTCATCTGCCGCCATCACCTCATGTTGCAGCATGATAATGCACAGCCCCATGTCGCAAGGATCTGTACACAATTCCTGGAAGCTGAAAATGTCCCAGTTCTTCCATGGCCTGCATACTCACCAGACATGTCACCCATTGAGCATGTTTGGGATGCTCTGGTTCGACGTGTATGACAACATGTTCCAGTTCCCGCCAATATCCAGCAACTTTTGAGGAGTGGGACAACATTCCACAGGCCACATTCAATAGCCTGATCAACTCTATGCGAAGGAGATGTGTTGCGCTGCATGAGGCAAATGATGCTCACACCAGATACTGACTGGTTTTCTGATCCACGCCCCTACCTTTTTTTTTAAAGGTATCTGTGACCAACAGATGCATATCTGTATACCCAGTCATGTGAAATCCATAGATGAGGGCCTAATTAATTTATTTTAATTGACTGATTACCTGAACTGTAACTCAGTAAAATATTTAAAATTGTTGCATGTTTGTCACACCCTGGCTCTGGGACTCTATATGTTGAGCCAGGGTGTGTTCATTCTGTGGTGTTTATTTCTATGTTGGCTAGAGTGACTCCCAATCAGAGGCAACGAGTGTCAGCTGTCGTTGGTTGTCTCTGATTGGGAGCCATATTTAAACTGTCTGTTTTCCCTTTGTGTTTGTGGGTTTATGTTCCGTATTGGTCATTGTTACCGTGGACTTCCCGAGTCGTTTCTTGTTTTGGTTATTGTGGTCTATTATCACTAAAGTTAATAAAGTTTAACCATGTTCGTTCATCACGCTGCGCCTTGGTCTATTCCTTACGACGATCGTGACAGAAAAACCCACCATACAAGGACCAAGCAGCGTGTCCAGGAGCAGGCAGCCTGGACATGGGAGGAGATATTGGACGGGAAAGGATCCTGGACTTGGAAGGAGATACAGGCCGGGATGGATCGGCGTCCGTGGGAAGAGACGGTGGAGGCACGCCGTAGAGAGGAGCAGCGGCGCCAAACGGGTCAACGTCGGACAGGCGAGAGGCAACCCCAGAAAAGTTTTAGGGGGGGCACACGGCATGGACAACGGGGCTGACGGAGGCAGAAAAGGGGCGGATTCAGAAGGCCACCAGGTTACGGGTACACCGCCCTGTACGTCCTGTGCGGATGCCTCACACAGAGTGTGTGAGGGTAGGCATTCAGCCAGGACGGGTTGTGGCCGCTCTTCACTCCAGGTCTCCTATCCGTCTCCACAGCCCGGTTCGGCCTGTCCCTGCTCCACGCACCAAGCCTACGGTGTGCGTCGCCAGCCCGGTCCGGCCTGTCCCTGCTCCACGCACCAAGCCTACGGGGTGCGTCGCCAGCCCAGTCCGGCCTGTCCCTGCTCCACGCACCAAGTCTACGGTGCGCGTCGCCAGCCCGGCCCGGCCTGTCCCTGCTCCACGCACCAAGTCTACGGTGCGCGTCGCCAGCCCGGCCCGGCCTGTCCCTGCTCCACGCACCAAGCCTACGGGGTGCGTCGCCAGCCCAGTCCGGCCTGTCCCTGCTCCACGCACCAAGTCTACGGTGCGCGTCGCCAGCCCGGCCCGGCCTGTTCCTGCCACTCGCACCAAGTCTACGGTGCACGTCGCCAGCCCTGCCCGGCCTGTTCCTGCCACTCGCACCAAGTCTACGGTGCGCGTCGCCAGCCCGGCCCAGCCTGTTCCTGCCACTCGCACCAAGTATACGGTGCGCGTCGCCAGCCCGGCCCGGCCTGTTCCTGCCACTCGCACCAAGTATACGGTGCGCGTCGCCAGCCCGGCCCGGCCTGTTCCTGCCACTCGCACTAAGCCAGGGGTGCGAGATGTCAGCCTGGTAAGGCCCGTCCCTCCTCCACGCACCAGGCCAGGGGTGCGCGTCGTCAGCCTGGTAAGGCCCGTTCCTCCTCCACGCACCAAGCCAGGGGTGCGAGTCGTCAGCCTGGTAAGGCCCGTTCCTCCTCCACGCACCAGGCCAGGGGTGCGCGTCGTCAGCCTGGTAAGGCCCGTTCCTCCTCCACGCACCAAGCCAGGGGTGCGAGTCGTCAGCCTGGTAAGGCCCGTTCCTCCTCCACGCACCAGGCCAGGGGTGCGCGTCGTCAGCCTGGTAAGGCCCGTTCCTCCTCCACGCACCAGGCCAGGGGTGCGCGTCGTCAGCCTGGTAAGGCCCGTTCCTCCTCCACGCACCAAGCCAGGGGTGCGCGTCGTCGGTCCAGCACAACCCGTGCCTGGGTCACCGGTGCCTGGTAAGGTACCGGTCAACTGCTCCACTATGGAGCTGAAGCTAACCGCTCCTGCTAAGTCCAGTTCAGCTCCAGCCAGCGGGGCCAGACTGGATCAGGGGCGCTATGGGGGGTTTATTGGAGGGTGGGTGGCAAGGCCGGAGCCAGAACCGCCGCCGAGGAGGTATGCCCACCCAGCCCTCCCCTGTTTTGTTCAAGTTGAGGCGCGGTTGCAGTCCGCGCCTTTAGGGGGGGGTACTGTCACACCCTGGCTCTGGGACTCTATATGTTGAGCCAGGGTGTGTTCATTCTGTTGTGTTTATTTCTATGTTGGCCAGAGTGACTCCCAATCAGAGGCAACGAGTGTCAGCTGTCGTTGGTTGTCTCTGATTGGGAGCCATATTTAAACTGTCTGTTTTCCCTTTGTGTTTGTGGGTTTTTGTTCCGTGTTGGTCATTGTTACCGTGGAATTCACGAGTCGTTTCTTGTTTTGGTTATTGTGGTCTATTATCACTAAAGGTAATAAAGTTTAACCATGTTCGTTCATCACGCTGTGCCTTGGTCTATTCCTTACGACGATCGTGACAATGTTGCGTTTATATTTTTGTTCAGTGTAAATATTGCTGTCATGCCTACTTCTGATAAGCCTCACAGTAAAGCAATAAAAACAATGAAACATCCCAGAAAATCACTAAAAATAGGCCACATTAACATATGTAACCTAAGAAACAAAGTTCATGAAATCGATAACTTGCTAGTAACAGATAACATTCATACATTCATCTCTGAAACTCACTTAGATCATTCCTTTGATGATACAGTGGTAGCAATACATGGTTATAACATCTACATAAGAGACAGGAATGCCAATGGGGGAGGTGTTGCTGTTTATATTCAGAGTCATATTCCTGTAAAGCTGGGGATCCATAATAAATACAAATACTGTACATTGGCCAGATTCTCCACCCTTCTCTTACAGGTATGTTCAATTATGTTTAATCACACACTCATTCCCTCTCAGCAGTTACAGCTTCTCTACATTAGAGGGAGGGGGTTTTGTCCTACCCTGTTGTTCATTTGTTTCTGGAGTTTCAGAGAAAATGTGCATGTGTGTGTGAATGGGAATCAATTGTTTGTCCCCAAAAAGTCCTTACAAGTATAGTAAGACATAGCTGTGTGTGTGTGTGTGTGTGTGTGTGACATTTTATGAAAAAAAAACATTGAAGTTTGCAGTACTACACAGTACACACACCATAATGCCTTGAATTCTGCTCATCTTTATCTTTACTGTTGCTGCATGCATGCTCTCTTCTCACTCCCACTCGAGATGCTGTCGCTTGGCAACGCATATTCCAAGTGATGTGCAAAAAACAACTTGCTGCAGTTGCTAGCTGCAGAGGAGATTGAGAAGATGAACATCGGTTTATATTATTTGTATGTTTTTTTGAGGGTCAGTGAAGTTAGCTAGGTAAACCTCTGGGTTATTTGAACAGACCTGTTGCGCTCACAGCGCTTGCTTGGTCGTTCCAAAGTCCGGAAGATGGCGCTGCTATAAAGAGAAGGGGGCCGTGGCTCTTTCATCAAGAATCGAAGAAGGAGTGGGAGCCGGAAAAAAAAGAAAGGAGGCCGACCCGACACAAAACATAACGCACACTGATAGCTGTAGCGGGTCCATTAATGGACGTAAAATAAACAGATAGCGAGCGAATACGCTTGTTCACCGAATTTAATCCCGTTGAGAGCAGGTCATGCTGTTCTCGCAAAGGTAATGAGCCGTAAAGCCCTTGGGTTTCGGCTTAGCAGCGCCCACAAACTGCAGCGAGACTGGAATGATTGGCAGCCCAGGTTGGTATCGCGCCACGGGTGAGACAGTCTAGAATAGAACGGGGATTCGCTGGGCCTAACCGCAGCTTCTTTATTTAGCTAGCTAGCTAGTCAGCCACTTTGGTTCCCACACGTGAGGGAAATGGCTTGATAACAGTAACTAGCCAGTAACCAAGCTAACGCTCAAGCTTGATAACGTTATCCAAACTAGCTAGGTACGCTATCAAGGATAACCAACACTTTGCGCATTTATTCGGACTCTAAACACAACCTGCCGCATTTCATTGCTATGCTTTCCTCGTGTTTAGGTAGACATGGCTAGCTAGCTAACCTAATATTATTAGTGGTCAGAGAAGCCAATGCTTGGCAGCTATTTCGGTAACATTGGAAGTGGTGTTAGCTAGTAATTGGTAGTTATTACTATTATTAGCCAATATTCGTTGTCACTGAGATGACATGTTACCTTCACTTGGTAGCCAGCTAGTTAGTTGGCTAACTGACGTTAGTTAGCTCAAAGCGCAAATGTAGCCAGCTAACTAGCAAGCTAACTATGGCTGGTGTTCGTTAGCTAGCTAGGTTCTAACTTTCTTCACCTTTGTCCCCAGAGTGATTGGGCTTGTTAGATAGCTAGCTACCAATCGTTGGGTGGTTGTGCTTTGATAACGCGGTATCCGGATCAGTAAACTGATTTGACATCAAATGGTGTGCTAACGTATAGTGTGGCAACTTTGGCTTTCAAGCTGGCTAACTAGCTACCTGGCTACGGAACGATGAGCCATCGGTGGGCAACGTTTGTCTTTCCTGCTGTCTTGTGTTACGTTATCTGGTCAACAATGATTAGCTAGATGACTTTAGCTTGATAGTTCATATTGGCTACCTAGCTATCGCTCAAAAATAACTAACCAGAAGACAGCTAACTAGCTACTATGTTTTAACGCTTGCTAACTGATTGCTAACCTGCTATCTTTCCTAGTTGGCGCGGTACCACCCTTTGCCAGCAAACGAAAGTGATTTTAGCAATGCTGTCAGCGGATTGAATTGCACAGGGACATCAATAAAGTACATTATGCAAGCTCATCAGTTCTTGATTAAAGAGAGGGAGGTGTTTTTAGAACATTCCTTCAGTTGAGACCTGCATTTGACGTTTCTGTTCAGACAAATGCTCATAGTCTTGTGGAAAACTATTCAACAGTGCTGTAAATTAGCTAGAATAATTTCTCCATCCATGTATCCAGTTGTTCAATCCTAGACTTGTAAACCAGATTGGGGTGAGATTGTCAAACTGTAGGGAGTGTGTCCATATAAGTTATGATGATGAACCACTATCTAGCAAGTACAAGTTGCCCTGACTGTCTTCCCTGGTGGATTTCACTGACTATGTGTTTGTGTGTCCGTCCCTCCGTCCGCCTGCTTCAGAGGCGACAGTGTGTCAGCAGCTAGCCAGGACGGTGTGAAGCGCATCGCCACCAGAGACCTGGGTCCAGCTGTATACGACCCAACAGCAGTGGGAGTAGCAACCTCGGACCAGCCTGTCTCCCCACCTCTCCTACACAATGATGCCTTCCCAGCCACTGCAGACACTCTGGACGAAGGGGGTGGGTGTTACTGTCTACTGTCTGCAGCATGTTTGGGGGGGTGCGTGCTACTGCATCTGGAAGGAAAGCACCGCGCGTCCCCGGTTCCCCACAGATATCTGCCCTCATGGTAGAGAAGTCTGCGTCTCAAATGGCACCCTATTCCCTATGTAGTGCACTACTTTTGACCAGGGCCCAATGGCAACATATTTCCTCTATACTACTACTTTACTACAAGGGCTCATGGGGCTCTGGTTAAAAAATAGTGCACTATATAGGGAATAGGATGCCTATATAGTGCATATAGTCCTCTGTAGCTCAATTGGTAGAGCATGGCGCTTGTAACGCCAGGGTAGTGGGTTCGATCCCCGGGACCACCATACGTAAAAATTTATGCACGCATGACTGTAAGTCGTTTTGGATAAAAGCGTCTGCTAAATGGCATATTATTATATTATTATTATTATTATTTGGGACGCATACAAGGTGTTAGCCACCTACGCTGCCCTGTAGCCTAAGTAATTTTAGTTACGGTGATTGGTGAAGTCACACACCGGTGCTTGGCGTTGTGCTTAATCATGTGCTGTGCGCGCTAGCAGCTGGTATTGTAATAATGATGCGTCCGCTTCCAGAGACTAGCTGTGCTTGGTCACGTTTCATGTTCAGACCCTTGGTTTCGGTGTACTCCAGCACCAGTGTAGTGGACTCCATGGCAGCATGCCTTCGCATAGCCCTTGATCATGACACACAGTTCCATTACATTACACATGAGTCACTGGACGAAGGCGTCTTTTGTATGGGGGAGTTTTGATAAGATCCCCAACGCTCAGTCCAAAAATGAACATGCATCACTTGCGGTACGGTTTTGGAAGCGTAAGGACCTTATCTTAAAAAAATAAAATAAAGGTTAAATTCATGCATACCATGATAGGGTTGGTGTTCCCACACGGCCACATCGCCATGTTTCAACGCTTGGTCACGGAAAGCTGACGGTAGACAGAGCTTGACCAGCTGTGCTAATTAGCCATCTACCGCGCTCCTAACACCTGTGTGTAATCTAACTGGGGAAGTGTAGTTTGGTCGGATAGCTCTATGGATAACCATAGCTGTATAGATCTGTGCAAAACTGCTGATGAAAGATGAGTGCCATATGTTTAAATGGCCGTATTGCAAGTGATGGCTGTTGACCTTTCTGAACGTTCTAAAACAGCGTTGGGATTGTAGTTCACATGAGCCAGTCGTGGCATGGGCCCTGTGGCATGGGCCCTGTGGCATGGGCATGGGCCCTGTGGCATGGGCCCTGTATCCACAAAGCAAATCAAAATGGATTTGCCACGTGCTTCGTAAACAACAGGTGTAGACGAACAGTGAAGTGCTTACTTACGAGCCCTTCCCAACAATACAGAGAGTAAAATAGAGAAATAATATAAAAATAATAACACAAGGAATACATACACAATGAGTAACGATAACTTGGCTATATACACAGTGTACCAGTACTGAGTCGATGTGCAGGGGTACGAGGTAATGGAGGTAGATATGTACATATAGGTAGGGGTAAAGTGAGTAGGCAACAGGATAGATAATAAACAGTAGCAGCAGCGTATGTGATGAGTCAAAAGAGTTAGTGTAAAAAGGGTCAATGCAGATAGTCCTGGTAGCTATTGGTTAACTATTTAGCAGTCTTATGGCTTGGGAGTAGAAACTGTTCAGGGTCCTGTTGGTTCCAGACTTGGTGCATCGGTACAAGCTTGCCGTGCAGTAGCAGAGAGAACAGTTTATGTCTTGGGTGGCTGGAGTCTTTGACAATTGTTTTGTATCTCAGAGCAGGCGTGCTGATTTGTCCATATAATCATATTCATTATGATCTAAAGGGAAAAACGGATCCTAGATCAGCACTGCTACTCTGAGGCACTTTGTGTAAATGGGCCCTGGTCAAAAGTAGTTCAAAAGAGGGTGCCATCTCCGGCGCAGCCAGCGTTGTCGTAGTGACAGGAACAGTTCCTTCTGAGACTGCTGTGGTGGAATGACCACCTCTTCCATCTTTCACTGTGTTTGGACTTTCATCCATGGGCTCATACAGCAGTAATGATGGTGATCATTTCTCTGTGCTTTGTTGGCTGTATAACCAGAACACTCTCTGGTGGAGCTAGCACTGTATGCTTTCTGGTGGAAGACTAACGCTTTCTCTCCCCTCTCTCTCTCTCCACCTCTCTCCCTCTGTCTTTCCAACACACACTCTCTCTCTCCCCTCTCTCGCTCTCTGCCCCCCCACCCCCAGGAGGATATGAAGCTGCAGGAGGGTTCAGTGATGATACTTTTGGTTGGAAGTCGTTGGGGCAAGAGTTGAGGATCAACGATGCGACCGCCGATTTGACCACTTTTCAGCAGCATGGAAACCGTGCTTTAGCTTCTAAGGACATGAGGAAATCCCACGGTGAGTATTTAGCCTACGTCAGGGGTTATTAAACCTCTCCTCAGGAACCCCCAGACTTAACACTGCTGATTCACCTAGTCAAGGGCTTGATGATTAGTTGACCAGTTGAATCGGGTGCTAGCTGTGGAATAGATATAATCCATGGATTGGCTGGGGGTTCTGAGGAGAGGTTTGGAAACCACTGGCCTATGTGACACCCGTACAGGCGTCGATCTACTCAGTTTGCCTAGATAGAATGGCATTTATAATCACCATTTCATCTCTCTCTCTCTCCACAGACAGAGGGATGTCTCACTCTGATGAGTCTCGCCTGTCCAACCTCCTGCGCCGTGTGTCCCGTGAGGAGGACAGGGACCGCCGGCTGACCTCCGTCAGACAGCTCCGGGAGTTCATCACTCACTCTGACAACAAAGTGGTGAGGTCATCAATCATCTCAATCTGGGTAGTTCATCACTCACTCTGACAACAACAGTGGTGAGGTGATCAGTCAGTCAATTGATCCCAGCAACCCAGGGAGGTCTTAACTCCCTAGCTTAGAGATTCTCCCTAGGATAGGATAGCTGTGGTCAGTGGTCAGGGCCTCTGGTCTAGAGGGATATTAGTGGCTGCATCCCAAATGGGACCCTGTTCCCTACATAGTGCACTACTATAGGCCCTGGTCAACAGTAGTGCACTATAAAGGGAATAGGGTACCATTTGGGATGTACAACTGTGTCGCTCTCTCTGGCTGAGCTCTGCATTGTTGTCTCTTATGACAGGCCTTAGATAACCAGGGCTGTTTTTAGACTGGAGGGGTTATATTTACCAGGGCTGTTTTTAGACTGGAGGGGTTATATTTACCAGGGCTGTTTTTAGACTGGAGGGGTTATATTTACCAGGGCTGTTTTTAGACTGGAGGGGTTATATTAACCAGGGATGTTTTTAGACTGGAGGGGTTATATTTACCAGGGATGTTTTTAGACTGGAGGGGTTATATTTACCAGGGCTGTTTTTAGACTGGAGGGGTTATATTTACCAGGGCTGTTTTTAGACTGGAGGGGTTATATTAACCAGGGCTGTTTTTAGACTGGAGGGGTTATATTTACCAGGGCTGTTTTTAGACTGGAGGGGTTATATTTACCAGGGATGTTTTTAGACTGGAGGGGTTATATTTACCAGGGCTGTTTTTAGACTGGAGGGGTTATATTAACCAGGGATGTTTTTAGACTGGAGGGGTTATATTTACCAGGGCTGTTTTTAGACTGGAGGGTTATATTTACCAGGGCTGTTTTTAGACTGGAGGGGTTATATTAACCAGGGATGTTTTTAGACTGGAGGGGTTATATTTACCAGGGCTGTTTTTAGACTGGAGGGGTTATATTTACCAGGGATGTTTTTAGACTGGAGGGGTTATATTTACCAGGGCTGTTTTTAGACTGGAGGGGTTATATTAACCAGGGATGTGTTTAGACTGGAGGGGTTATATTTACCAGGGCTGTTTTTAGACTGGAGGGGTTATATTTACCAGGGATGTTTTTAGACTGGAGGGGTTATATTTACCAGGGCTGTTTTTAGACTGGAGGGGTTATATTAACCAGGGATGTTTTTAGACTGGAGGGGTTATATTTACCAGGGCTGTTTTTAGACTGGAGGGGTTATATTTACCAGGGCTGTTTTTAGACTGGAGGGGTTATATTAACCAGGGATGTTTTTAGACTGGAGGGGTTATATTTACCAGGGCTGTTTTTAGACTGGAGGGGTTATATTTACCAGGGATGTTTTTAGACTGGAGGGGTTACTGTGAGGGAAAAAAGTATTTGATCCCCTGCTGATTTTGTACGTTTGCCCACTGACAAAGACATGATCAGTCTATAATTTTAATGGTAGGTTTATTTGAACAGTGAGAGACAGAATAACAACAAAAAAATCCAGAAAAACGCATGTAAAATTTTTTATAAATTGATTTGCATTTTAATGAGGGAAATAAGTATTTGACCCCTCTGCAAAACATGACTTAGTACTTTGTGGCAAAATCCTTGTTGGCAATCACAGAGGTCAGACGTTTCTTGTAGTTGGCCACCAGGTTTGCACACATCTCAGGAGGGATTTTGTCCCACTCCTCTTTGCAGATCTTCTCCAAGCCATTAAGGTTTTGAGCCTGACGTTTGGCAACTCGAACCTTCAGCTCCCTCCACAGATTTTCTATGGGATTAAGGTCTGGAGACTGGCTAGGCCACTCCAGGACCTTAATGTGCCTCTTCTTGAGCCACTCCTTTGTTGCCTTGGCCGTGTGTTTTGGGCCATTGTCATGCTGGAATACCCATCCACGACCCATTTTCAATGCCCTGGCTGAGGGAAGGAGGTTCTCACCCAAGATTTGACGGTACATGGCCCCGTCCATCGTCCCTTTGATGCGGTGAAGTTTTCCTGTCCACTTAGCAGAAAAACACCCCCAAAGCATAATGTTTCCACCTCCATGTTTGACGGTGGGGATGGTGTTCTTGGGGTCATAGGCAGCATTCCTCCTCCTCCAAACACGGCGAGTTGAGTTGATGCCAAAGAGCTCGATTTTGGTCTCATCTGACCACAACACTTTCACCCAGTTCTCCTCTGAATCATTCAGATGTTCATTTGTAAACTTCAGACGGCCCTGTATATGTGCTTTCTTGAGCAGGGGGACCTTGCGGGCGCTGCAGGATTTCATTCCTTCACGGTGTGTTACCAATTGTTTTCTTGGTGACTATGGTCCCAGCTGCCTTGAGATCATTGACAAGATCCTCCCGTGTAGTTCCAGGCTGATTCCTCACCGTTCTCATGATCATTGCAACTCAACGAGGTGAGATCTTGCATGGAGCCCCAGGCTGAGGGAGATTTACATTATTTTGTGTTTCTTCCATTTGAGAATAATCGCACCAACTGTTGTCACCTTCTCACCAAGCTGCTTGGCGATGGTCTTGTAGCCCATTCCAGCCTTGTGTAGGTCTACAATCTTGTCCCTGACATCCTTGGAGAGCTCTTTGGTCTTGGCCATGGTGGAGAGTTTGGAATCTGATTGATTGCTTCTGTGGACAGGTGTCTTTTATACAGGTAACAAGCTGAGAGTGTGCTCCTAATCTCAGCTTGTTACCTGTATAAAATACACTTGGGAGTCAGAAATCTTTCTGACTGAGAGGGGGTCAAATACTTATTTCCCTCATTAAAATGCAAATCAATTTATAACATTTTGGACATGTGTTTTTCAGGATTTTGTTGTTGTTATTCTGTCTCTCACTGTTCAAATAAACCTACCATTAAAATTATAGACTGATAATTTCTTTGTCAGTGGGCAAACGTACAAAATCAGCAGGGGATCAAATACTTTTTTCCCTCACTGTATATTTACCAAGGCTGTTTTTAGACTGGAGGGGTTATATTTACCAGGTGGTGCATCTCCACTGTAGAACTGTGTTCTCTCCCTGTTTGACACTGATTGTGTTCCTCTCACTCTCCCTCCCCCTCTCTCTCCTTACCTCTCGGCTCTCTCTCTCTCCTTACCTCTCGTGCTCTCTCTCACCTCTCTCTCTCTCTCCTTACCCCTCTCGCTCTCTCTCTCCTTACCCCTCTCGCTCTCTCTCTCTCTCTCTCTCCTTACCCCTCGCGCTCTCTCTCTCTCCTTACCCCTCTCGCTCTCTCTCTCTCCTTACCCCTCTCGCTCTCTCTCTCCTTACCCCTCTCGCTCTCTCTCGCTCCTTACCCCTCTCGTGCTCTCTCTCTCCTTACCCCTCTCGTGCTCTCTCTCTCCTTACCCCTCTCGTGCTCTCTCTCTCCTTACCCCTCTCGCTCTCTCTCTCCTTACCCCTCTCGCTCTCTCTCTCCTTACCCCTCTCGCTCTCTCTCTCCTTACCCCTCTCGCTCTCTCTCTCCTTACCCCTCTCGCTCTCTCTCTCCTTACCCCTCTGCGCTCTCTCTCTCCTTACCCCTCTCGCTCTCTCTCTCCTTACCCCTCTCGCTCTCTCTCTCTTACCCCTCTCGCTCTCTCTCTCCTTACCCCTCTGGCGCTCTCTCTCTCCTTACCCCTCTCGTGCTCTCTCTCTCCTTACCCCTCTCGCGCTCTCGCGCTCTCTCTCTCCTTACCCCTCTCGCTCTCTCTCTCTCCTTACCCCTCTCTCGCTCTCTCTCTCCTTACCCCTCTCTCGCTCTCTCTCTCCTTACCCCTCTCTCGTGCTCTCTCTCTCCTTACCCCTCTCGCTCTCTCTCGCTCCTTACCCCTCTCGCGCTCTCTCTCTCCTTACCCCTCTCTCGCTCTCTCTCTCCTTACCCCTCTCGCTCTCTCTCTCCTTACCCCTCTCGCGCTCTCTCTCTCCTTACCCCTCTCGCTCTCTCTCTCCTTACCTCTCTCTCGCTCTCTCTCTCTTACCCCTCTCGCGCTCTCTCTCTCCTTACCCTCTCTCGCTCTCTCTCTCCTTACCCCTCTCTCGCTCTCTCTCTCCTTACCCCTCTCTCGCTCTCTCTCTCCTTACCCCTCTCTCGCTCTCTCTCTCCTTACCCCTCTCTCGCTCTCTCTCTCCTTACCCCTCTCGTTCTCTCTCTCCTTACCCCTCTCGCTCTCTCTCTCCTTACCCCTCTCGCTCTCTCTCTCCTTACCCCTCTCGCTCTCTCTCCTTACCCCTCTCGCTCTCTCTCTCTCCTTACCCCTCTCGCTGTCTCTCTCCTTACCCCTCTCGCTCTCTCTCTCTCCTTACCCCTCTCGCTCTCTCTCTCTCCTTACCCCTCTCGCTCTCTCTCTCCTTACCCCTCTCGCTCTCTCTCTCCTTACCCCTCTCGCTCTCTCTCTCCTTACCCCTCTCGCTCTCTCTCTCCTTACCCCTCTCGCTCTCTCTCTCCTTACCCCTCTCGCTATCTCTCTCCTTACCCCTCTCGCTCTCTCTCTCCTTACCCTCTCGCTCTCTCTCTCCTTACCCCTCTCGCTCTCTCTCTCCTTACCCCTCTCGCCTCTCTCTCTCCTTACCCCCTCTCGCTCTCTCTCTCCTTACCCCTCTCGCTCTCTCTCTCTTACCCCCTCTCGCTCTCTCTCTCCTTACCCCTCTCGCTCTCTCTCTCTCCTTACCCCTCTCGCTCTCTCTCTCTCCTTACCCCTCTCGCTCTCTCTCTCTCCTTACCCCTCTCGCTCTCTCTCTCTCCTTACCCCTCTCGCTCTCTCTCGCTCCTTACCCCTCTCGTGCTCTCTCTCTCCTTACCCCTCTCGTGCTCTCTCTCTCCTTACCCCTCTCGCTCTCTCTCTCCTTACCCCTCTCGCTCTCTCTCTCTCCTTACCCCTCTCTCGCTCTCTCTCTCCTTACCCCTCTCGCTCTCTCTCTCCTTACCCCTCTCGCTCTCTCTCTCCTTACCCCCTCTCGCTCTCTCTCTCCTTACCCCCTCTCGCTCTCTCTCTCCTTACCCCTCTCGCTCTCTCTCTCCTTACCCCCTCTCGCTCTCTCTCTCCTTACCCCTCTCTCGCTCTCTCTCTCCTTACCCCCTCTCTCGCTCTCTCTCTCCTTACCCCTCTCTCGCTCTCTCTCTCCTTACCCCTCTCTCGCTCTCTCTCTCCTTACCCCTCTCTCGCTCTCTCTCTCCTTACCCCTCTCGCTCTCTCTCTCTCCTTACCCCTCTCGCTCTCTCTCTCTCCTTACCCCTCTCGCTCTCTCTCTCCTTACCCCTCTCGCTCTCTCTCTCCTTACCCCTCTCGCTCTCTCTCTCCTTACCCCTCTCGCGCTCTCTCTCTCCTTACCCCTCTCGCGCTCTCTCTCTCCTTACCCCTCTCGCGCTCTCTCTCTCCTTACCCCTCTCGCGCTCTCTCTCTCCTTACCCCTCTCTCGCTCTCTCTCTCCTTACCCCTCTGCGCTCTCTCTCTCCTTACCCCTCTCTCGCTCTCTCTCTCCTCTCTCTCTCTCTCTACTCTCTCTCGCTCTCTTACCCCTCTCGCTCTCTCTCTCCTTACCCCTCTCGCTCTCTCTCCCTTACCCCTCTCTCGTGCTCTCTCTCTCTCCTTACCCTCTCGCGCTCTCTCTCTCTTACCCCTCTCGCTCTCTCTCTCCTTACCCCTCTCTCGCTCTCTCTCTCCTTACCCCTCTCGCTCTCTCTCTCCTTACCCCTCTCTCGCTCTCTCTCTCCTTACCCTCTCTCGCTCTCTCTCTCCTTACCCCTCTCTCGCTCTCTCTCTCCTTACCCCTCTCTCGCTCTCTCTCTCCTTACCCCTCTCTCGCTCTCTCTCCTTACCCTCTCTCGCTCTCTCTCTCCTTACCCCTCTCTCGCTCTCTCTCTCCTTACCCCTCTCTCGCTCTCTCTCTCCTTACCCCTCTCTCGCTCTCTCTCTCCTTACCCCTCTCGCTCTCTCTCTCCTTACCCTCTCTCGCTCTCTCTCTCCTTACCCCTCTCGCGCTCTCTCTCTCTCACTCTCTCTCTCCTTACCCTCTCGCTCTCTCTCTCCTTACCCCTCTCGCTCTCTCTCTCCTTACCCCTCTCGCTCTCTCTCCTTACCCCTCTCGCTCTCTCTCTCTCTCCTTACCCCTCTCGCTCTCTCTCTCTCTCCTTACCCCTCTCGCTCTCTCTCTCTCTCCTTACCCCTCTCGCTCTCTCTCTCTCTCTTACCCCTCTCGCTCTCTCTCTCTCCTTTACCCCTCTCGCTCTCTCTCTCTCTCCTTACCCCTCTCGCTCTCTCTCTCCTTACCCCTCTCGTGCTCTCTCTCCTTACCCCTCTGCTCTCTCTCTCTCCTTACCCCTCTCGCTCTCTCTCTCCTTACCCCTCTCGCTCTCTCTCTCTTACCCCTCTCGCTCTCTCTCTCCTTACCCCTCTCGCTCTCTCTCTCCTTACCCTCTCTCGCTCTCTCTCTCCTTACCCTCTCTCGCTCTCTCTCTCCTTACCCCTCTCTCGCTCTCTCTCTCCTTACCCTCTCTCGCTCTCTCTCTCCTTACCCCTCTCTCGCTCTCTCTCTCCTTACCCTCTCTCGCTCTCTCTCTCCTTACCCCTCTCTCGCTCTCTCTCTCCTTACCCCTCTCGCTCTCTCTCTCCTTACCCCTCTCGCGCTCTCTCTCTCCTTACCCTCTCTCGCTCTCTCTCTCCTTACCCCTCTCGCGCTCTCTCTCTCCTTACCCCTCTGCGCTCTCTCTCTCTCCCCCTCTCGCTCTCTCTCTCCTTTCCCCTCTCGCTCTCTCTCTCCTTACCCCTCTCGCTCTCTCTCTCCTTACCCCTCTCTCGCTCTCTCTCTCCTTACCCCTCTCGCTCTCTCTCTCCTTACCCCTCTCGTGCTCTCTCTCCTTACCCCTCTCGTGCTCTCTCTCCTTACCCCTCTCGCTCTCTCTCTCCTTACCCCTCTCGCTCTCTCTCTCCTACCCCTCTCGCTCTCTCTCTCTTACCCCTCTCTCGCTCTCTCTCTCCTTACCCCTCTCGCTCTCTCTCTCCTTACCCCTCTCGTGCTCTCTCTCCTTACCCCTCTCGCGCTCTCTCTCTCCTTACCCCTCTCGCTCTCTCTCTCCTTACCCCTCTCGCTCTCTCTCTCCTTACCCCTCTCGCTCTCTCTCCTTACCCCTCTCTCGCTCTCTCTCTCCTTACCCCTCTCTCGCTCTCTCTCTCCTTACCCCTCTCGTGCTCTCTCTCTCCTTACCCCTCTCGCTCTCTCTCTCTCCTTACCCCTCTCGCTCTCTCTCTCTCCTTACCCCTCTCGCTCTCTCTCTCTCCTTACCCCTCTCGCGCTCTCTCTCTCCTTACCCCTCTCGCTCTCTCTCTCTCCTTACCCCTCTCGCTCTCTCTCTCTCCTTACCCCTCTCGCTCTCTCTCTCTCCTTACCCCTCTCGCTCTCTCTCTCTCCTTACCCCTCTCGCTCTCTCTCTCCTTACCCCTCTCTCGCTCTCTCTCTCCTTACCCCTCTCTCGCTCTCTCTCTCCTTACCCCTCTCTCGCTCTCTCTCTCCTTACCCCTCTCGCGCTCTCTCTCTCCTTACCCCTCTCGCTCTCTCTCTCCTTACCCCTCTCGCTCTCTCTCTCTCCTTACCCCTCTCGCTCTCTCTCTCCTTACCCCTCTCTCGCTCTCTCTCTCTCTCTCTCCTTACCCCTCTCGGCTCTCTCCTTCTCCCACCAGGCCCTGGTGAAACAGTTGGATACGATCCTCAGTACCCTGAATGATATTTTGAATGAAAGGTAAGAGGAAGCTCCCAATCAGAGCCAAATAGTCTCCATCTGGATTGGCTCCCTGTTCCCTATAGAGTATGTATATAGATTTAGAGCATTTAGATGTTTCATGATCCTTTTGGCTGTGAAGCTAGTCAGGTTGTGTGTTGGTTTGTACTGACTCTCCTCTCTCCTCTGTAGCAGTAAGCTGCTGTCGGAGCTTCGTCAGGAGGCAGCGGTGTGTCTGGGCCTGCTGTGCACCGCTCTGAGCTATGAAGCAGAGCGCATCTTCAAGTGGATGTTTGTCAAGTTCAGCTCCAGCACCCGGGACGAGGTCAAGCTTCTCTACCTGGTGGCAGCGTACCGAGCCCTGGAGGCAGCTGGAGAGAGGAAGGCCTTCTCACCTGTCATGCAGGTAAGAGGACAGGAGAGGAACCAGGACCCCATTCATAGTGTCTCACAGTAGGACTGCTGACTTAGGATCAGTTTGGCCTTTTAGATCATAATGAATAAGGCCCAGGGTAGATGTTAGGGAAAGTTAAGTTGAGAGAGTGGGTAACTGACTCTGTGGTGTCCATTTTGTGTCAGCTGGTCATGAGTAGCCTGCAGTCCATTTTGGAGAACCTGGACACGCCGGAGCTGCTGTGTCAGAGCGTCCGCTGCATCCTGCAGGTGGCCCGCTGCTACCCACACGTCTTCAGCACCAACTTCAGAGTGAGTGGCAACACACACACACACACACACACACTCTTGCGCCAACTTCAAATGTGAGCGTCTGCTGGTGTTTTCTTTCACTACCTCCATCTCCTACTGCCTGGCCCGCTCCCTCTTTCACTACCTCCATCACCTACTGCCTGGCCCGCTCCCTCTTTCACTACCTCCATCTCCTACTGCCTGGCCCGCTCCCTCTTTCACTACCTCCATCTCCTACTGCCTGGCTCGCTCCCTCTTTCACTACCTCCATCTCCTACTGCCTGGCCCGCTCCCTCTTTCACTACCTCCATCTCCTACTGCCTGGCCCGCTCCCTCTTTCACTACCTCCATCTCCTACTGCCTGGCCCGCTCCCTCTTTCACTACCTCCATCTCCTACTGCCTGGCCCGCTCCCTCTTTCACTACCTCCATCTCCTACTGCCTGGCCCGCTCCCTCTTTCACTACCTCCATCTCCTACTGCCTGGCCCGCTCCCTCTTTCACTACCTCCATCTCCTACTGCCTGGCCCGCTCCCTCTTTCACTACCTCCATCTCCTACTGCCTGGCCCGCTCCCTCTTTCACTACCTCCATCTCCTACTGCCTGGCCCGCTCCCTCTTTCACTACCTCCATCTCCTACTGCCTGGCCCGCTCCCTCTTTCACTACCTCCATCTCCTACTGCCTGGCCCGCTCCCTCTTTCACTACCTCCATCTCCTACTGCCTGGCCCGCTCCCTCTTTCACTACCTCCATCTCCTACTGCCTGGCCCGCTCCCTCTTTCACTACCTCCATCTCCTACTGCCTGGCCCGCTCCCTCTTTCACTACCTCCATCTCCTACTGCCTGGCTCGCTCCCTCTTTCACTACCTCCATCTCCTACTGCCTGGCCCGCTCCCTCTTTCACTACCTCCATCTCCTACTGCCTGGCCCGCTCCCTCTTTCACTACCTCCATCTCCTACTGCCTGGCTCGCTCCCTCTTTCTCTCTCCTACTCTGTCAGTCTCTCTCTCTGTCTCTACTAGCGGGTCTTATAAATGTCCCCCAGAGTGTCTACAGTGAAGTATTTGTGTTGTCTTTTGACCATGCCTGTTGTGTGTGTGTGACAGGATACGGTGGATATCTTGGTGGGCTGGCACATCGACCACACACAGAAACAGTCTCTGACTCAACAGGTCTCAGGTGAGTACACACTCAGGTTTATCCATCTACCTCTTAATATAGAACATAATCACAACTTGGTGGGGATGGAAAGATTGCTGCAGGTCTGTAGTTGACAGTGTATGGTTTACGCCAGGGGTGTCAAGGGGTGGTGTGAGTTAAACTCAATATACTTTGAATTGACTAAAACCAAATGGAAACTGTGTAGAAATGATAATGGACCTATATTCATACAGTTATTGATTGTCCAGCTCACTAAAAATCACTAGACAGTCAAGGAGCATCAAATTCCAAAAACAAATTGACTGCAAGGAAATAAAAAATAATTCAGTGCGGCCCTCCGAACCTCTTTGAAGACCGAATGCGGCCCCCGGGGCAAAATGAGTTTGACACCCCTGGTTTACACAAGTAAAATGTATGCGTGTGAACTCTCTGTGTGTGCAGGCTGGCTGCAGAGCCTGGAGCAGTTCTGGGTAGCAGACCTGACCTTCTCCACCACGCTGCTGGGGCAGTTTCTAGAGGACATGGAGGCCTACGCAGAGGTCAGTAACACCACTACATACATACCAGTTTATTAGGTACACCCATCTAGTACCGGTTCCCCCCAGTTTGCCTCCAGAACAGCCTGAATTCTTTGGGGGAAACGTTGCTCAGTTGGTATCAAGGGACCTAACGTGCGCCAGGAAAACATTCCCCACAGCATTACACCACCGCCACCAGCCTGTACCGTTGACACCAGGTAGGATGGGTCCATGTACTCATTCTGTTTTAAGCCAAATTCTGACTCTGCCATCAGCATGACGCAACAGGAACCGGGATTTGTCGGACCAGATGTTTTTCCACTCTTCAATTGTCCAGTGTTGGTGATCGAGTGCCCACTGGAGACGCTTCTTCTTGTTTTTAGCTGATAGGAGTGGAACCCGGTGTGGTCATCTGCTGCATTAGCACATCCGTGACAATGACTGACAAGTTTTGAGTTCCGAGATGCCGTTCTGCACACCACTGTTGTACTGCGCCATTATTTGCCTGTCTGTGGGCCGCCTGTCAGCTTGCACGATTCTTGCCATTCTTCTTTAACCTCTCTCATCAACAAGCTTTTTTCGCACCATTGTCGGTAAACCCTAGACACTGTCGTGCGTGAAAGCCCAGGAGGTCGGATGTTTCTGAGATACTGGAACCAGTCCGCCTGGCACCGGCAATCATACCACGCTCAAAGTTGCTTAGGTCACTCGTTTTGCCCATTTATAACGTTCAATAGAACAATAACTGAATGTCTTGATGCCTGTTTATATAGCAAGCCACGGCCATGCCACTCACTGTCTGTAGGCGCAAACCATTTTCGTGAACAGGGTGGTGTACCTAATAAACTGGCCACTGAGTGTACACTACACTATTACATGGATACCTATGCAAAGGTAATGGTGTTCCCCAGACTACTACAGTAGAACCTCAGAGATACGAACTGACCAGTCAACCAAACTAGCAATTTAAGGCTACAGGCAAACGTACAGTGCCTTCAGAAAGTATTCATACCCCCTTGACTTTTTCCACATTTTGTTGTTACAGCCTGAATTCAACATTGATTTTTATCACCCATCTACATACAATAATCCATAATGACAATGTTTTTATACATTTTAGCAAATTTTATTGAAAATGAAATACAGAAATAACTCATTTACAAAATTATTCACATCCCTGAGTACTTTGTAGAAGCACCTTTGGCGGCGATTATAGCTTTGAGTCATCTGAATCAGTTTTGCAAATCTGGATTTGGGGATTTTCTCCTATTGTTCCTGGTAGATTTTCTCAAGCTCTGTTAAGTTAATGATGAGTGGCGCTGAACAGCAATCTTCAAGTGTTTCCACAGATTTTCAGTGGGATTCAAGTCTGGGCTTTGGCTGGGCCACTGACTTTCACATTCTTGTTCTGAAGCCATTCCAGCATTGCTTTGGCTGTATGCTTTGGGTCATTGTCCTGTTGGAACGTAAATCTTTGCCCCAGTCTAAAGTTGTTTGCATCTGAGGTAGGTTCTCATCAAGGATTTGCCTGTGTTTGGCTTTGTTCATTGTTCCCTTACCAGTCTCCCAGTCCCTGCCGCTGAAAAGCTTCCCCATAGCATGATGCTGCCACCACCACACTTCACAGTAGGGATGGTGTTAGACTGGTGATGAGCACCGCCTGGTTTTCTCCAGACATAGCGCTTTGCATTCAGGCCAAAGAGTTTTTGTCTCATCAGACCACAGAATATTTTGCCTTTGCTCTGTCTCTCACGTGTGCCTTTGTGCGAACTCCAACCGTGCAGTCATGTGCATTTTTCACAGGAGTGTCTTCCGTTTGGCCACTCTCCCATAAAGCCCAGATTGAAGTGCTGTAGAGACTGTTGTCCTTCTGGCAGGTTCTCCCATCACAGCGATGGAACTCTGTAGTTCTGTCAGAATGCTCATTGGGTTCTTGGTCACCTCCCTGACCAAGGTCCTTCTTGCCCAGTTGCTCAGTTTGGTCGGACGGCCAGCTCTAGGCAGTCTGGGTAGTTCCATTTTCCCCCCATTTTTTCCATTTCCCAATGATTGAGACCACTGTGCTCTTAGAACCTTTCAACACTCTAGAAATAGTTTTATACCCTTCCCCAGATATATGCCTCATCACAATTCTATCTCGAAGATCTACGGACAGTTCCCTGGACTTCATGGTATAGTTTCTGCTCTGACATGCACTGTCAACTGTGGGACCAGGTGTGTTTTCTTTCGAAATCATGTCCAAACAATTGAATTGGCCACAGGTGGACTCCAATCAAATTGTAGTGACATCTCAAGGATGATCAAAGGAAATTGGATGCACCTGAGCTCAATTTGGAGTGTCATAGCAAAGGGGTGTGAATACTTATGTAAATGAGATTTCTGTATTTAATTTTCAATACATTTGCAAACGTTTCAAAAAAATTTTTTTCACTTTCTCATTATGGGGTATTGTGTGTAGATGGGTGGGGTGTGGGGGGGGATATTTAATCCATTTACAATTCAGGCTTTAACACAACAAAATGTAGAAAAAACAAAGGGGTGTGAATACTTTCTGAAGACACTGTATCAAGTTATGGAAAATGTTTATCACTGAGATCCTTTTGTATTACATTAAATATGAAATGCCATGAAGAAATGTATGGACTGTTCTGTCCCATGTTGTCTCCAGGACTTGGGTCACGTGGGTTCTGGAGAGGCGGTAGACGAGGACGTCCCTCCCCCCACGGTGTCTCTGCCCAAACTGGCCGCCCTGCTGAGAGTGTTCAGCACCGTGGTGCGCTGCATCGGACAGCGCTTCAACCCCATCAGGGGACCGCCCATCACACAGGCATACGTCTCTGATGTAAGGAAACACACACACACACACTGAAACACACACACACACACACACTGAAACACACACACACACACACACACACTGAAACACACACTGAAACACACACACACACACACACACACACACACTGAAACACACACTGAAACACACACACACACACACACACTGAAACACACACACACACACACTGAAACACACACACACACACACTGAAACACACACTGAAACACACACACACACACACACACACACTGAAACACACACTGAAACACTCTGTAAGGAGAGACACACACACCCATCCGAGGCATTTTACTGATGTAAGGAGAGTGGGTGGGAGAGACCCAGACTCTGGTAATTAACAAGGCATATGTCACAGATATCATTTGTTCCCAACACAACCTTACCTCATCCCCCTCCTTCCTCCCTTACCCCAGGTTCTGAACCGGGTGCTGGCGTGTGTGTCGACGGCCAAGCAGGTGTTGTTCTCTGAGCCGGTTTTGACGGCGGGGAACGAGTGTGTGTGTGTCCTGCTGGTGAGCTTGGAGCCGTCCGCACGGCTGACCGACGCTGTCATCACCTACGGCCTGGACCAGCTGGACGCCTGCCGGGCCTGTGGCCCAGAGTACAGCCTGGCTGTCCTAAGCCTCATCACATTGGTAAGAACCGGTTCTAAAACTGGTTTGCATACAGGTTAGAACTAGTTTATGCTGGTTAGAACTGGTTTAAACCAGTTTGGAAGAATGTTCCCTCAAACTGAGCAAATTTCATGTTTTGTGAGCGGAAACTTGAATGTTGCGTCAATGTAGGCCAACATTTTGAGACTTTTTAAAAACATTATGCATTGCATTATAAATGGCTGCCCGAATGCAGAGAACTGGTTGGTCATTCAACGTTTGCCTCTCTGCTTCTAATGGTCTCTTCTCTCTGTGTGGTAGATCGTGGACCAGATCAACACTAAGCTTCCAGCCTGGTTTGTGGAGAAGCTGCTGGCACCGACGTCACAGCTCCTGGAGCTACGCTTCAACAGGGACAGAGAGGTGTGTGTGTGTTAGGGATGTGACAAATGGAAACATTTTCTTAACGTTTAAATTGCTGTTTTAAAAAAAGTCATTTTTCTTAAAATTTTGCTTAAAATGTCATGTGTATTCACAATGCCGAATATGGTAATATTGGGTACGACAGTCCTATTGGGTGGGTGCTAGGGGGCAATGAAGTTCCATCTACCACAGTCATAGGCTGAATCTCAAACCCCAACACTTGGCCCCTAAGCCCTTTATCGAGTGGCCACTTGCTGTTGCGTTAGATAGTGATCACTTGAGTCCGCAAGTGTTTTGCCAAATGGAGCGTTGAGACGATGCACACTCAATATTCCAACTCCCACTTATCAATATTCTAAATCCAGTCTTGCACATGACTCATTTGCTATGAAACACAGGCACTGGGACAGACTCTGATAGACAGGGAAGAAGTTGTAAAAACTGCCTGCTGCTAGCTAGCTTCACTGACAAACACAGGGATGGAATGTTAGCTAGCTAGCTAAGGATGTTGGGCACTGCACTGATAAACAGCATGTAGCTAGCTAGCTAAGGATGTTGGGCACTGCACTGATAAACAGCATGTAGCTCGTCACTTATTTAGGATAGTTTGACAGCTTGCTGATGACGTTGTAGACATGTTCCCAGCAGGCGGTCCGTACTAGACATGTTTCCAGCAGGCGGTCCATACTTAAGTACGTTACTAAAGCACCAATCGCTACATTGTAACGTTGGGTCAGGTAAAAGCGCAGCAGCAGACTCCATTTGTATAAAAAAAATTACAATATTTTAGGGATTTTTTTCTTAACTTGCCAGTTTCTTTTTAACGTTTTAAATGTTCGCATCGCACCCCTAGTGTGTGTGTGTGTGTGACCAGGTTTATAGAGGTGTAAATTTGTGGGTGCTTGAAACCACCTAATTGAAATGGGAAGAGCGGTGTGTATGCCTCGGATTCAGATTGGGAGAACGTAATGTCAGGTGTGTTTCTGTTAGGGTTAGGGGGAAGTTGTGTTTCTGTTAGGGTTAGGGGGAAGTTGTGTTTCTGTTAGGGTTAGGGGGAAGTTGTGTTTCTGTTAGGGTTAGGGGAAGGTGTGTTTCTGTTAGGGGGAAGTTGTGTTTCTAGGGTTAGGGGAAGGTGTGTTTCTGTTAGGGTTAGGGGAAGTTGTGTTTCTGTTAGGGTTAGGGGAAGGTGTGTTTCTGTTAGGGTTAGGGGGAAGTTGTGTTTCTGTTAGGGGGAAGTTGTGTTTCTGTTAGGGTTAGGGGAAGTTGTGTTTCTGTTAGGGTTAGGGGGAAGTTGTGTTTCTGTTAGGGTTAGGGGAAGTTGTGTTTCTGTTAGGGTTAGGGGAAGTTGTGTTTCTGTTAGGGTTAGGGGAAGTTGTGTTTCTGTTAGGGTTAGGGGAAGTTGTGTTTCTGTTAGGGTTAGGGGGAAGTTGTGTTTCTGTTAGGGTTAGGTGGAAGTTGTGTTTCTGTTAGGGTTAGGGGGAAGGTGTGTTTCTGTTAGGGTTAGGGGGAAGTTGTGTTTCTGTTAGGGTTAGGGGGAAGTTGTGTTTCTGTTAGGGTTAGGGGAAGTTGTGTTTCTGTTAGGGGAAGTTGTGTTTCTGTTAGGGGGAAGTTGTGTTTCTGTTAGGGGGAAGTTGTGTTTCTGTTAGGGTTAGGGGGAAGGTGTGTTTCTGTTAGGGTTAGGGGGAAGTTGTGTTTCTGTTAGGGTTAGGGGAAGTTGTGTTTCTGTTAGGGGAAGTTGTGTTTCTGTTAGGGGGAAGTTGTGTTTCTGTTAGGGGAAGGTGTGTTTCTGTTAGGGGAAGGTGTGTTTCTGTTAGGGTTAGGGGAAGTTGTGTTTCTGTTAGGGTTAGGGGAAGTTGTGTTTCTGTTAGGGGAAGTTGTGTTTCTGTTAGGGGAAGGTGTGTTTCTGTTAGGGGAAGGTGTGTTTCTGTTAGGGGAAGGTGTGTTTCTGTTAGGGTTAGGGGAAGTTGTGTTTCTGTTAGGGTTAGGGGGAAGTTGTGTTTCTGTTAGGGTTAGGGAAGTTGTGTTTCTGTTAGGGGAAGTTGTGTTTCTGTTAGGGGAAGTTGTGTTTCTGTTAGGGTTAGGGGAAGGTGTGTTTCTGTTAGGGTTAGGGGGAAGTTGTGTTTCTGTTAGGGTTAGGGGAAGGTGTGTTTCTGTTAGGGTTAGGGGGAAGTTGTGTTTCTGTTAGGGGAAGTTGTGTTTCTGTTAGGGTTAGGGGAAGTTGTGTTTCTGTTAGGTTAGGTGGAAGTTGTGTTTCTGTTAGGGTTAGGGGGAAGGTGTGTTTCTGTTAGGGTTAGGGGAAGGTGTGTTTCTGTTAGGGTTAGGGGAAGTTGTGTTTCTGTTAGGGTTAGGGGAAGGTGTGTTTCTGTTAGGGTTAGGGGAAGTTGTGTTTCTGTTAGGGTTAGGTGGAAGTTGTGTTTCTGTTAGGGTTAGGAAGTTGTGTTTCTGTTAGGGTTAGGGGAAGGTGTGTTTCTGTTAGGGTTAGGGGAAGTTGTGTTTCTGTTAGGGTTAGGGGGAAGTTGTGTTTCTGTTAGGGGGAAGTTGTGTTTCTGTTAGGGTTAGGGGGAAGGTGTGTTTCTGTTAGGGGGAAGTTGTGTTTCTGTTAGGGTTAGGGGGAAGGTGTGTTTCTGTTAGGGTTAGGGGGAAGGTGTGTTTCTGTTAGGGTTAGGGGAAGTTGTGTTTCTGTTAGGGTTAGGGGGAAGTTGTGTTTCTGTTAGGGTTAGGGGAAGGTGTGTTTCTGTTAGGGTTAGGGGAAGTTGTGTTTCTGTTAGGGTTAGGGGAAGGTGTGTTTCTGTTAGGGAGTTGTGTTTCTGTTAGGGGGAAGGTGTGTTTCTGTTAGGGTTAGGGGAAGTTGTGTTTCTGTTAGGGTTAGGGGAGGTGTGTTTCTGTTAGGGGAGTTGTGTTTCTGTTAGGGGAAGGTGTGTTTCGTTAGGGGAAGTTGTGTTTCTGTTAGGGGAAGTTGTGTTTCTGTTAGGGTTAGGGGGAAGGTGTGTTTCTGTTAGGGTTAGGTGGAAGTTGTGTTTCTGTTAGGTTAGGGGAAGGTGTGTTTCTGTTAGGGTTAGGTGGAAGTTGTGTTTCTGTTAGGGTTAGGGGAAGTTGTGTTTCTGTTAGTTAGGGGAAGGTGTGTTTCTGTTAGGGTTAGGGGGAAGTTGTGTTTCTGTTAGGGGGAAGTTGTGTTTCTGTTAGGGTTAGGGGAAGGTGTGTTTCTGTTAGGGTTAGGGGGAAGGTGTGTTTCTGTTAGGGTTAGGGGGAAGTTGTGTTTCTGTTAGGGTTAGGGGGAAGGTGTGTTTCTGTTAGGGTTAGGGGAAGTTGTGTTTCTGTTAGGGTTAGGGGGAAGGTGTGTTTCTGTTAGGGGGAAGTTGTGTTTCTGTTAGGGTTAGGTGGAAGTTGTGTTTCTGTTAGGGTTATGTGGAAGTTGTGTTTCTGTTAGGGTTAGGGGGAAGTTGTGTTTCTGTTAGGGTTAGGGGAAGGTGTGTTTCTGTTAGGGTTAGGGGAAGGTGTGTTTCTGTTAGGGTTAGGGGGAAGGTGTGTTTCTGTTAGGGTTAGGGGGAAGTTGTGTTTCTGTTAGGGTTAGGGGAAGGTGTGTTTCTGTTAGGTTAGGGGGAAGGTGTGTTTCTGTTAGGGTTAGGGGGAAGGTGTGTTTCTGTTAGGGTTAGGGGGAAGTTGTGTTTCTGTTAGGGTTAGGGGGAAGTTGTGTTTCTGTTAGGGTTAGGGGGAAGGTGTGTTTCTGTTAGGGTTAGGGGGAAGTTGTGTTTCTGTTAGGGTTAGGGGAAGTTGTGTTTCTGTTAGGGGGAAGTTGTGTTTCTGTTAGGGTTAGGGGGAAGTTGTGTTTCTGTTAGGGGAAGTTGTGTTTCTGTTAGGGTTAGGGGAAGGTGTGTTTCTGTTAGGGTTAGGGGAAGGTGTGTTTCTGTTAGGGTTAGGGGAAGTTGTGTTTCTGTTAGGGTTAGGGGAAGTTGTGTTTCTGTTAGGGTTAGGTGGAAGTTGTGTTTCTGTTAGGGTTAGGTGGAAGGTGTGTTTCTGTTAGGGTTAGGGGAAGTTGTGTTTCTGTTAGGTTAGGGGAAGTTGTGTTTCTGTTAGGGTTAGGGGGAAGGTGTGTTTCTGTTAGGGTTAGGGGGAAGTTGTGTTTCTGTTAGGGGGAAGTTGTGTTTCTGTTAGGGTTAGGGGGAAGTTGTGTTTCTGTTAGGGTTAGGGGGAAGTTGTGTTTCTGTTAGGTGGAGGTAGGGCTGTTGCGGTGACCGTATTAACGCCACACCGGCAGTCATGACCGCAGTAAAACACCACGTGACTGAGTCACGGTTATCTCCTCTTATGTGCTTTGGACATGCTTTGGTAGTGCCCAACTTTCTAACTGCCATCGGGTCCTAATGGCCTGGTACTCAGGGCTCTGTGGTCCCTCTAACCACTCTGACATCAAGGCAAATGCAATGGAAATCACATCAAACGCTCATCAAAACAGTATCGTGCTTTTTTAAAAACTCAGCTCACTGTGATTGATCCATTTGAAGAAAGAAGTTCAACAGCAGGTTGAAACTGAGTGGGAAAACATGGTTGTTGTGGATGTTGCTTCAAAGCCTAACACAATGAAATGGACAGCGCTTTCTAAGGTGGTGATTAATTCAAAACGCATATGCATATTAGAGCTTATGTATGTGTTTCAATAGTCTGTAGTCGCATCGTGCAGCCCGAATGTGTTTTGAAAACATTCTAATGTTTGTATCATTCACTACTAAAGTTGCCAAATAACTCTAAATGTAGGATATTATAGGACCTGTTTCAAATGATCACTTTTACGTTCAACATGGCCACTTCATATGAGCACTCGCTCTGGAATGTGAAAAATATCCTTTCTATTTTATTCAACAAGTAAAGTTATATTCTTCTAACTATGAAATAATATAAATAATGGCATGAGATTTATAGGCCTATCTTGTCTGCTTAATGAACAAGCCTACAGCCTATGGCACGGAGCATAGAGAGATAACATACAGTATTCCACTCATATTCTGTTCTTCAGAAATACATTTTCTTTAGACCCGCCTAAAATAAATAATGGATTTATTGTGATGGTTATTATTAAATTGATTTTATTAAACTTTTTAAAATATAGATGTTCCAAAGGTGCGCATCAGCGGCTTGTATGCAGCTGACATTTCATGACCGCCACAGCCTGAGGTGGAAGGTGTGTCTCTGTCTGTTAAGGTTAGGTGGAAGATGTTTCTGTCTGTTAGGGTTAGGTGGAAGATGTGTTTCTGTCTGTTAGGGTTAGGTGGAAGGTGTTTCTGTCTGTTAGGGTTAGGTGGAAGTTGTCTCTGTCTGTTAGGGTTAGGTGGAAGGTGTGTCTCTGTCTGTTAGGGTTAGGTGGAAGGTGTCTCTGTCTGTTAGGGTTAGGTGGAAGGTGTCTCTGTCTGTTAGGGTTAGGTGGAAGGTGTCTCTGTCTGTTAGGGTTAGGTGGAAGGTGTTTCTGTCTGTTAGGGTTAGGTGGAAGGTGTCTGTCTGTTAGGGTTAGGTGGAAGGTGTGTCTCTGTCTGTTAGGGTTAGGTGGAAGGTGTCTCTGTCTGTTAGGGTTAGGTGGAAGGTGTCTCTGTCTGTTAGGGTTAGGTGGAAGGTGTTTCTGTCTGTTAGGGTTAGGTGGAAGGTGTCTCTGTCTGTTAGGGTTAGGTGGAAGGTGTCTCTGTCTGTTAGGGTTAGGTGGAAGGTGTGTTTCTGTGTGTTTGCGGCTTTCTATAACCATGTTAGTATGACAATTCTATTGAAAACAAAACCGATCAGAAAGGTTGAATGGAAACTGTTAAGACATGTTTTTACTGGGTGTGTCCGGCCGTCTCTGTGTGTCTGTCTTTCTCTGTGGTCTGTATCCATGTGTCTTCACTGATCCCCTCTGCTCTCTGTCTCTCTCTTTCTCTCCAGGTGATGTCAGCAGCCCTGGGTGTGTACCAGTCCGTTTTGAGCCTAAAGAACATTCCCATTCTGGAAGCAGCTTATAAACTGGTTCTGGGAGAGATGGCCTGTGCCCTGTCCAGTCTGCTGGCCCCCCTGGACCTCCCCCCAACCCCCTTCCCCGGCATCCAGCACCCTGTCTTCGCCCCCCTCACCCTCACCCCTGAGAGGGCAGAGTTCACCCTCATCTTCAACCTGTCAGCCCTCACCACCATCGGCAACACCAAGAACTCACTCATAGGGGTATGTTACGTAACACACCCACTGCACCACCATCAGCAACACCAAGTAACATGACTGAACTGGACCTTTAAAATGTACCTCTGCTCTGCCCCTCTCTCTGTCTCTCTCTCTGTCTCGCTCTCGCTCTTTCTCTCTCTGTCGCTCTCGCTCTTTCTCTCTCTGTCGCTCTCGCTCTTTCTCTCTCTGTCGCTCTCGCTCTTTCTCTCTCTGTCGCTCGCTTAACTTTACTCTCTGTCGCTCTCGCTTTTCTCTCTGTCGCCTCGCTACTTTTCTCTCTGTCGCCTCGCTATCTTCTCTCTGTCGCCTCGCTTCTTTTCTCTGTCGCTCTCGCTCTTTCTCTCTCTGTCGCTCTCGCTCTTTCTCTCTCTGTCGCTCTCGCTCTTTCTCTCTGTCGCTCTCGCTCTCGCTCTTTCTCTCTCTGTCGCTCTCGCTCTTTCGCTCTTTCTCTCTCTGTCGCTCTCTCTCTCTCGCTCTCTGTCTCTCTCTCTGTCTCTGTCTCTCTGTAGATGTGGGCTCTGTCTCCGACGGTGTTTGCGTTGTTGAGTCAGAACCTGATGTTGGTCCACTCTGACCTGGCCGTCTACCACCCTGCCGTACAATACACTGTGTTATACACCCTATACTCACACTGTACCAGGTAACTAACACACTACCACCCTGCCGTACAATACACTGTGTTATACACCCTATACTCACACTGTACCAGGTAACTAACACACACTACCACCCTGCTGTACAATACACTGTTATATACCCTATACTCACACTGTACCAGGTAACTAACACACACTACCACCCTGCCGTACAATACACTGTTATATACCCTATACTCACACTGTACCAGGTAACTAACACACACTACCACCCTGCCGTACAATACACTGTTATATACCCTATACTCACACTGTACCAGGTAACTAACACACACTACCACCCTGCTGTACAATACACTGTTATATACCCTATACTCACACTGTACCAGGTAACTAACACACACTACCACCCTGCTGTACAATACACTGTTATATACCCTATACTCACACTGTACCAGGTAACTAACACACACTACCACCCTGCCGTACAATACACTGTTATATACCCTATACTCACACTGTACCAGGTAACTAACACACACTACCACCCTGCCGTACAATACACTGTTATATACCCTATACTCACACTGTACCAGGTAACTAACACACACTACCACCCTGCTGTACAATACACTGTTATATACCCTATACTCACACTGTACCAGGTAACTAACACACACTACCACCCTGCTGTACAATACACTGTTATATACCCTATACTCACACTGTACCAGGTAACTAACACACACTACCACCCTGCTGTACAATACACTGTTATATACCCTATACTCACACTGTACCAGGTAACTAACACACACTACCACCCTGCTGTACAATACACTGTTATATACCCTATACTCACACTGTACCAGGTAACTAACACACACTACCACCCTGCTGTACAATACACTGTTATATACCCTATACTCACACTGTACCAGGTAACTAACACACACTACCACCCTGCTGTACAATACACTGTTATATACCCTATACTCACACTGTACCAGGTAACTAACACACACTACCACCCTGCTGTACAATACAC